>NC_052319.1:39035276-39335276 GCF_016432855.1 Salvelinus namaycush | reverse complement strand
GAAACAGGTACAAAAGTATCTATATCCACAGTAAAACAAGTCCTATATCGACATAACCTGAAAGGCCGCTCAGCAAGGAAGAAGCCACTGCTCCAAAACTGCCATAATAAACCAGACTACGGTTCGCAACTGCACATGGGGACAAAGATTGTACTTTTTGGAGAAATTTCCTCTGGTCTGATGAAACAAAAATAGAACTGTTTGGCCATAATGACCATTGTTATGATTGGAGGAAAAAGGGGGATACTTGCAAGCTGAAGTACACCATCCCAACCATGAAGCACAGGGGTGGCAGCATGATGTTGTTGGGGTGCTTTGCTGCAGGAGGGACTGGTGCACCTCACAAAATAGATGCATAATGAGGGGAAGTTATGTGGATATATTGAAGCAACATCTCAAGACATCAGTCAGGGAGTTAAAGCTTGGTCGCAAATGGGTCTTCCAAATGGACAACGACCCTGAGCATACTTCCAAAGTTGTGGCAAAATGGCCCTAGGACAACAAAGTCAAGGTATTGGAGTGGCTAAAAAAGCATGTTCGAGCAAGGAGGCCTACATACCTGACAAAGTTACACAAGTTCTGTCAGGAGGAATGGGCCAAAGTTCACCCAACTTATTGTGGGAAACTTGTGGAAGGCTACCCGAAAAGTTTGACCCAAGTTAAAGAATTTAAAGGAAATGCTACCAAATACTAATTGAGTGTATGTACACTTCTGATCCACTGGGAATGTGATGAAAGAATTAAAAGCTGTAATAAATAAGTATCTCCACTATTATTCTGACATTTCACATTCTTAAAATAAAGTGGTGATCCTAACTGAACAAAGACAGGGAATTTTTACTAGGATTAAATGTCAGGAATTGTAAAAAACTAAGGTTAAATGTATTTGGCTAAGGTGTATGTAAACTTCTGACTTCAACTGTATATATTTATCCCGCTCTCTCAGGCATACTTCGGCTCAAGGTGCTAACCTCTAGTCTCAGTTCTCGAGATGCACTTGTGCATCCCTTCTCTCGCTTCCTTCAGAGTTTAGCTCCTATAACACATCCAAACAATGCATCCAGACAACACATCCAAAGAACAATGTAAATAATTAATCCTTATAACAATTAAATTAAAACAATTCGACCTCACTCTTCCTAAGCTACTGACCTGCCTAATTTCACACTTGGAAGACTATTGTTATCTATTGTAACTCCCATAGCCTGGGTTTGTGGAACTCCAGATGGAAGGATGTAGGGAAGAGATTGATTGTTGGAGAGATGGACATCCTCCATACAGAAGGCAGCAGAAACAACAGATGGAATCCAGACAGTCCTGGAGAGGAACAAGAGAGGAGTGGTCACTGCACCATAGAATCATTTAGTGGGATGTTGATGTGATGTCTACAGTCTTCATACTGACTTTCTCTCTGAGAAGCTGAACTCAGATACAAGCTGCACATACCGTATGATTATGGACAGGGAGAATAAACTACTGCCATAGATTTGGCTGTGAAACTATTCTGATCCTTTGGCTAAGCCCTGTCCCCCTTAAGCTGGCCTGTCGGTGGGGGTGAGAGTTCATTGGTGTTACTGGGGGGTCAGGAGAGGTCAGAGGGGTGGGGGAGGGGTGATACAACCACAATGGTAGAGCTGAATGGAGGAACTGAGGTCTGGGAGCCCCATCACTTTAAATCACTGTGCCTAAGCTGTGCTGCCTTAAGGAAACATTCCATACCCCACACACAAACACGCACGGGCGCACACAGGCACGCACACACAGTTACCACCATAAATTAGAGTCCGACATGTACAGAGAATTATCTTTAAATCAGTGTTCTATATAAAATCGGTGAATATGTCTGAAATATTTTGTTCACCAATGTAGATCTAGGGCTAGATTCAATCACCTGCATAGTATTGTTTTGGCGACGTCGGAGGTGAAACTACATTAGAGCTGTCAAATCCACTAGTGGCTTGTTACCTTATCGCGTACATTGCCATTGGATGCAACGAAAAACCACACCTGACTATAATCCAACAAATCTCATGTAGCCGAGTTACTAATTCAAACACTCAAATTAGACTGATAGGCATGAACTTCTAACGCGGTAGGGATAGTAGAGAAGGGAGTGGTTTGTGACAGACAAGAGAAGCCGCTCACCGATGTGTCAGGTAGGGATAGTAGAGAAGGGAGTGGTTTGTGACAGACAAGAGAAGCCGCTCACCGATGTGTCAGGTAGGGATAGTAGAGAAGGGAGTGGTTTGTGACAGACAAGAGAAGCCGCTCACCGATGTGTCAGCTCGTACCGCTGTTACACTTACAACACCGCCAAAACATCTGCTATGTGGATTTGGGCCAACGCTGGTTAATGCTGGTTAATGCTGGTTAATGCTGGTTAATGCTGGTTAATGCCCTATAGACATTCTGTATTTGCCTTTACAGTAATTCCACAGTAATTCCACATCACACTGTATATCCACATCACGCTGTATATCCTCACCATGCCCCATTCAAAAATGTAAGAACTAAGAACAGATATAGCCCTTGGTTCACTCCATCCTTGACTGCCCTTGACCAGCACAAAAACATCCTGTGTTGTACTGCATTAGCATTGAATAGCCCCCGCGATATGTAACATTTCAAGGAAGTTAGGAACCAATACACACAGTCAGTTAAGAAAGCAAAGGCTAGCTTTTTCAAACAGAAATTTACATCCTGTAGCACAAATTCCCAAAAGTTTTGGGACACTGTAAAGTCCATGGAGAGCACCTCCTCCCAGCTGCCCACTGCACTGAGGCTAGGAAACACTGTCACCATCGATAAATCCACGATAATCCTGAATTTCAATAAGCATTTTTCTACGGCTGGCCATGGTTTCCACGTGGCTACCCCTATGTCGACCAACAGCTCTGCACCCCCTGCAGCAACTTGCCCAAGCCCCTCCCCCCCCGCTTCTCCTTCACCCAAATCCAGATAGCTGATGTTCTGAAAGAGCTGCAAAATCTTTACCCCTACAAATCAACTGGGCTTGACAATCTGGACCCTCCCTTTCTAAAATTATCCGCCGAAAATTGTTGCAACCCCTATTATTAGCCTGTTCAACCTCTCTTTCATATCGTTTGAGATCCCTGAAGATTGGAAAGCTGCCGCAGTCATCACCCTCTTCAAAGGAGGAGACACTCTAGACCCAAACTGTTATAGACCTATTTCCATCCTGCCCTGCCTTTCTAAAGTTTTCGAAAGCCAAGTTAACAAACAGATCACCGACCATTTCGAATCCCACCGTATCTTCTCCGCTATGCAATCTGCTTTCCGAGCTGGTCATGGGTGCGCCTCAGCCACACTCAAGGTTCTAAACGATATCATAACTGCCATCGATAAAAGACAGTACTGTGCAGCCGTCTTCATCGACCTGGCCAAGGCTTTTGACTCTATCAATCACCGCATTCATATCGGCAGACTCAACAGCCTTGGTGTTTCAAATGACTGCTTCGCTGGTTCACCAACTACTAATCTGATAGAGTTCAGTGTGTCAAATCGGAGGGCCTGTTGTCCGGACCTGGCAGTCTCTATGGGGGTGCCACAGGGTTCAATTCTCGGGCTGACTCTTTTCTCTGTATATATCAATGATGTCACTCTTGCTGCTGGTGATTGTCTGGTCCACCTCTACGCAGACAACACCATTATGTATACTTCTGGACTTTTTTTGGACACTATGTTAACAAACCCCCAGACGAGCTTCAATGCCATACAGCACTCCTTCCGTGGCCTCCAACTGCTCTTACGCTAAATGCTAGTAAAACTAAATGCATGCTCTTCAACCGATCGATGCCTGCACCCGTCTGCCCGACTAGCATCAATACTCTGGACGGTTCTGACTTAGAATATGTGGACATCTACAAATACCAAGGTGTCTGGTTAGACTGTAAACTCTCCTTCCAGACTCACATTAAGTATCTCCAATCCAAAATTAAATCTAGAATCGGCTTCCTATTTCACAACAAAGCCTCCTTCACTCATGCTGCTAAACATACCCTCGTAAAACTGACTATCCTACCGATCCTTGACTTTGGCGATGTCATTTACAAAATAGCCTCCAACACTCTACTCAGCAAATTAGATGTAGTCTATCACAGTGCCATCCGTTTTGTCACCAAAGTCCCATGTACTACACACCACTGCGACCTGTATGCTCTCGTTGGCAGGCCCTCGCTTCATATTCATCGCCAAACCCACTGGCTCCAGGTCATAGCACGCGCTCCAGCAGGTATATTTCACTGGTCATCCCCAAAGCCAACTCCTATTTTGGCCGCCTTTCCTTCCAATTCTCTGCTGCCAATGACTGGAACAAATTGCAAAAATCAATATATCTCCCTCACTAACTTTAAGCATCAGCTGTCAAAGCAGCTTACCGATCACTGCACCTGTACACAGCCCATCTGTAAATAGCCCACCCAACTACCGCATCCCCATATTGTTGTTTATTTTTGCTCATTTGCACCCATCATCTGCACATCTATCACTCTAATGTTAATTGTAATTATTTCGCCACTATGGCCTATTTATTGCCTTACCTCCCTAATCTTACTACATTTGCACACACTGTAAATAGATTTTTCTATTGTGTTATTGACTGTGCGTTTGTTTATCCCATGTGTAACTCGGTGTTGTTGTTTTTGTCGAAACTGCTTTGTTTTATCTTTGTCACGCCTTGACCTTAGAGAGCCTTTTTAGAGAGTCTCCTGTTGGTTTGGTCAGGGTGTGATTTGCGGTGGGCATTCTATGTTTTGTTTTCTATGTTTCTTTATTTCTATGTTTTGGCCGGGTATGGTTCTCAATCAGGGACAGCTGTTTATCGTTGTCTCTGATTGGGAATCATACTTAGGTAGCCCTTTTCCCTCCTTTCAGTGTGGGTAGTTAACTTTGTTTGTGGCACTAATGCCCTGTAAGCTTCACGGTTGTTTTTCGTTTGTTGTTTTGTTGGCGACATTTTGAAATAAAAAAGAAAATGTACTCTTACCACGCTGCACCTTGGTCTTCTTCCAGCAACGGCCGTGACAGAACTACCCACCACCAAAGGACCAAGCAGCGTGGTAAGGGGGAGCAGCGTTTTCAGGAGGACTGGACATGGGAGGACATCCTTGACGGCAAAGGATCCTGGACATGGGAGGGGATCCTGGCTGGAAAGGATCGCCTGCCGTGGGAGCATCGAGGAAGGCACAGGCAGCGAGTAAAGGGGCCCAGCGTTACGAGGGAACACGGCTAGCACGGAAGCCCGAGAGGCAGAACCCCCAAAACATTTTTGGGGGGCGCGCGAGGAGATTGGCTGAGTCAGGTTGGAGACCTGAGCCAACTCCTCGTGCTTACCGTGGGGAGAAGCGTGGTACTGGTCAGGCACCGTGTTATGCGGTGGAGCGCACGGTGTCTCCAGTGCGCGTTCACAGCCCGGTGCGCTACATCCCAGCTCCTAGCCTTGCCGGGCTAGGGTGAGCATCCAGGCAGGACGGATGGTGCCGGCTCAGCGCCCGTGGTCTCCAGTGCGTCTCTTCGGCCCAGGATATCCTGCGCCGGCTCTGCGCACAGTGTCCCCTGTGCGTCTGCACAGCCCAGTAAGTCCTGTGCCAGCACCCCGCATGTGCAGGGCAAGGTAACCATCCCGCCAGGACGGGTTGTGCAGGCTCTACGCTCGAGACCTCCAGTGCGCCTCCACGGCCCAGTGTATCCGGTGCCTCCGGCAAGAACCAAGCCTCCAGTATATCTCCATAGCCTGGTGAGTCCTGTGCCTGCTGCCAGAACCAGGCCTCCTGTATGTCTCCCCAGCCTGGTGAGCCCTGTGGCAGCTCCACGTACCAGACTGCCCATACGTCTACTCACTCCAGTGATGATCCATGGCACGAAGCCTCCAGTGATGATCCTTGGCAAGAAGCCTCCAGTGATGATCCATGGCACGAAGCCTCCAGTGATGATCCATGGCAAGAAGCCTCCAGTGATGATCCACGGCACAAAGCCTCCAGTGATGATCCACGGCAAGAAGCCTCCAGTGATGATCCATGGCACGAAGCCTCCAGTGATGATCCATGGCACGAAGCCTCCAGTGATGATCCATGGCACGAAGCCTCCAGTGAGGAGTCATGGCACGAAGCCCACAATGAGGGTCCCCTGTCCGCAGTCTCCAGCGACGGTCTCCAGTCCGGAGCTTCCAGCGACGGTCCCCAGTCCGGAGCCTCCAGCGACGTTCTCCAGTCCGGAGCCTCCAGCGACGTTCTCCAGTCCGGAGCCTCCAGCGACGTTCTTCAGTCCGGAGCCTCCAGCGACGGTCTCCAGTCCGGAGCCTCCAGCGACGGTCTCCAGTCCGGAGCCTCCAGCGATGGTCTCCAGTCCGGAGCCTCCAGCGACGGTCACCAGTCCGGAGCCTCCAGCGACAGTCTCCAGTCCGGAGCCTCCAGCGACGGTCTCCAGTCCGGAGCCTCCAGCGAATATTCCCAGTCCGGGGCCCGCAACGAGGGTGCCCATTTCGGGGCCCGCAACGAGGGTTTCCAGTCCGGGGCTCGCAGCGAGGGTGCCCATTTCGGGGCCCGCAACGAGGGTGCCCAGTCCGGGTCCCGCAACGAGGGTGCCCATTTCGGGGCCCGCAACGAGGGTGCCCAGTCCGGGTCCCGCAACGAGGGTGCCCATTTCGGGGCCCGCAACGAGGGTCTCCAGTCCGGAGCCTCCAGCGACGTTCTCCAGTCCGGAGCCTCCAGCGACGGTCACCAGTCCGGAGCCTCCAGCGACAGTCTCCAGTCCGGAGCCTCCAGCGACGGTCTCCAGTCCGGAGCCTCCAGCGAATATTCCCAGTCCGGGGCCCGCAACGAGGGTGCCCATTCCGGGGCCAGCTACGAGGGTCCCCGGTCCGGGGCCCGCAACGAGGGTCCCCAGTCCGGGGTCGGCGACGAGGGTCCCTGCACCGGAGGTGCCACCAAAGTGGGGTGAGCCAGAGGTGGAGCGGGGTCTGCGTCCCGCACCTGAGCCGCCACCGCGGATAGATGCCCACCCAGACCCTCCCCTATAGGTTCAGGTTTTGCGGCCGGAGTCCGCACCTTTGGGGGGGGGGGGGTTCTGTCACGCCCTGACCTTAGAGAGCCTTTTTATGTCTCCTGTTGGTTTGGTCAGGGTGTGATTTGGGGTGGGCATTCTATGTTCGGTTTTCTATGTTTCTTTATTTCTATGTTTTGGCCGGGTAGCCCTTTTTCCCTCCTTTCAGTGTGGGTAGTTAACTTTGTTTGTGGTACTAATGCCCTGTAAGCTTCACAGTTGTTTTTCATTTGTTGTTTTGTTGGCGACATTTTGAAATAAAAAGGAAAATGTACGCTCACCACGCTGCACCTTGGTCTTCTTCCAGCAACGGCCGTGACAATCTTGGCCAGGTCGCAGTTGTAAATGAGAACTTGTTCTCAACTGGCCTACCTGGTTAAATAAAGATGAAATAAAATAATAAATAAAAAATATATATTGTTATTGGTGAGAGAGAACTATCTTCACTGTAAATCAGGTTGATTTACATCAGCTGTTTGTGTCTGAAATTTAGTTTTAGTTTTTTTGTCTGCTAAGGAAATGGACCTTTTAGCAAACATAACTTGTTACACCTGCTCAAGAGTGCAACACTTTAAGACACTTAAACATGATAAAGGCTATTCTGAAACATTGACCGTATAGGTCCATGTGTGTATGGTTGCTAATGAATGCTAGATATTCATGTATTCATTATTTAACCAGGAAAGAATCTTGGGGGTTAAAAACATATTTTGCAAGTCAAACTGTGTCTGTGTGTGTGTGTTGTGTGTTTCTGTGTGTGTATGTTGTGTGTTGTGTGTGTGTGTTGTGTGTATTTGTGTGGTTGGATCTATTGCAAAATTTCCCTTGAGATTTGCCTCATGTGTCCGGTCGGGTGGTTTGTCATGTGTACCAGGTCACTCTCAGGTCACCTTCTAATATTATCTCTGCCTCACAAGCTCCATTCCAGCATCCACACTAACCACTCAGAATATAATAACGTTTAAGAAAAACATTGTAATAGACAATGTATATTGTATGTGTGCAGCCTATCCCTCACTTAGGGAGATAACTAGGACAAGTCCTTCATCAGGTCTGCACTAGGACAAGTCCTTCATCAGGTCTGAACTAGGACAAGTCCTTCATCAGGTCTGCACTAGGACAAGTCCTTCATCAGGTCTGAACTAGGACAAGTCCTTCATCAGGTCTGCACTAGGACAAGTCCTTCATCAGGTCTGCACTAGGACAGGTCCTTCATCAGGTCTGCACGAGGACAAGTCCTTCATCAGGTCTGCACTAGGACAAGTCCTTCATCAGGTCTGCACTAGGACAAGTCCTTCATCAGGTCTGCACTAGGACAACTCCTTCATCAGGTCTGCACTAGGACAAGTCCTTCATCAGGTCTGCACTAGGACAAGTCCTTCATCAGGTCTGCACTAGGACAAGTCCTTCATCAGGTCTGCACTAGGACAAGTCCTTCATCAGGTCTGCACTAGGACAAGTCCTTCATCAGGTCTGCACTAGGACAAGTCCTTCATCAGGTCTGCACTAGGACAAGTCCTTCATAAGGTCTGCACTAGGACAAGTCCTTCATCAGGTCTGCACTAGGACAAGTCCTTCATCAGGTCTGCACTAGGACAAGTCCTTCATCAGGTCTGCACTAGGACAAGTCCTTCATCAGGTCTGCACTAGGACAGGTCCTTCATCAGGTCTACACTAGGACAAGTCCTTCATCAGGTCTGCACTAGGACAAGTCCTTCATCAGGTCTGCACTAGGACAGGTCCTTCATCAGGTCTACACTAGGACAAGTCCTTCATCAGGTCTGCACTAGGACAAGTCCTTCATCAGGTCTACACTAGGACAAGTCCTTCATCAGGTCTGCACTAGAACAAGTCCTTCATAAGGTCTGCACTAGGACAAGTCCTTCATCAGGTCTGCACTAGGACAAGTCCTTCATCAGGTCTGCACTAGGACAAGTCCTTCATCAGGTCTGCACTAGGACAAGTCCTTCATGAGGTCTGCACTAGGACAAGTCCTTCATCAGGTCTGCACTAGGACAAGTCCTTCATCAGGTCTGCACTAGGACAAGTCCTTCATCAGGTCTGTACTAGGACAAGTCCTTCATCAGGTCTGCACTAGGACAAGTCCTTCATCAGGTCTGCACTAGAACAAGTCCTTCATAAGGTCTGCACTAGGACAAGTCCTTCATCAGGTCTGCACTAGAACAAGTCCTTCATAAGGTCTGTACTAGGACAAGTCCTTCATCAGGTCTGCACTAGGACAAGTCCTTCATCAGGTCTGCACTAGGACAAGTCCTTCATCAGGTCTGCACTAGGACAAGTCCTTCATCAGGTCTGTACTAGGACAAGTCCTTCATCAGGTCTGCACTAGGACAAGTCCTTCATCAGGTCTGCACTAGGACAAGTCCTTCATCAGGTCTGCACTAGGGCAAGTCCTTCATCAGGTCTGCACTAGGACAAGTCCTTCATCAGGTCTGCACTAGGACAAGTCCTTCATCAGGTCTACGGTAGGACAAGTCCTTCATCAGGTCTGCACTAGGACAAGTCCTTCATCAGGTCTGCACTAGGACAAGTCCTTCATCAGGTCTGCACTAGGACAGGTTCTTCATAAGGTCTGCACTAGGACAAGTCCTTCATCAGGTCTGCACTAGGACAAGTCCTTCATCAGGTCTGCACTAGGACAAGTCCTTCATAAGGTCTGCACTAGGACAAGTCCTTCATCAGGTCTGTACTAGGACAAGTCCTTCATCAGGTCTGCACTAGGACAAGTCCTTCATCAGGTCTGCACTAGGACAAGTCCTTCATCAGGTCTGCACTAGGGCAAGTCCTTCATCAGGTCTGCACTAGGACAAGTCCTTCATCAGGTCTGCACTAGGACAAGTCCTTCATCAGGTCTACGGTAGGACAAGTCCTTCATCAGGTCTGCACTAGGACAAGTCCTTCATCAGGTCTGCACTAGGACAAGTCCTTCATCAGGTCTGCACTAGGACAGGTTCTTCATAAGGTCTGCACTAGGACAAGTCCTTCATCAGGTCTGCACTAGGACAAGTCCTTCATCAGGTCTGCACTAGGACAAGTCCTTCATAAGGTCTGCACTAGGACAAGTCCTTCATCAGGTCTGCACTAGGACAAGTCCTTCATCAGGTCTGCACTAGGACCAGTCCTTCATCAGGTCTGCACTAGGACAAGTCCTTCATCAGGTCTGCACTAGGACAAGTCCTTCATCAGGTCTGCACTAGGACAAGTCCTTCATCAGGTCTGTACTAGGACAAGTCCTTCATCAGGTCTGCACTAGGACAAGTCCTTCATCAGGTCTGCACTAGAACAAGTCCTTCATAAGGTCTGCACTAGGACAAGTCCTTCATCAGGTCTGCACTAGAACAAGTCCTTCATAAGGTCTGCACTAGGACAAGTCCTTCATCAGGTCTGTACTAGGACAAGTCCTTCATCAGGTCTGCACTAGGACAAGTCCTTCATCAGGTCTGCACTAGGACAAGTCCTTCATCAGGTCTGCACTAGGACAAGTCCTTCATCAGGTCTGTACTAGGACAAGTCCTTCATAAGGTCTGCACTAGGACAAGTCCTTCATCAGGTCTGCACTAGGACAAGTCCTTCATCAGGTCTGCACTAGGGCAAGTCCTTCATCAGGTCTGCACTAGGACAAGTCCTTCATCAGGTCTGCACTAGGACAAGTCCTTCATCAGGTCTACACTAGGACAAGTCCTTCATCAGGTCTGCACTAGGACAAGTCCTTCATCAGGTCTGCACTAGGACAAGTCCTTCATCAGGTCTGCACTAGGACAGGTGCTTCATAAGGTCTGCACTAGGACAAGTCCTTCATCAGGTCTGCACTAGGACAAGTCCTTCATCAGGTCTGCACTAGGACAAGTCCTTCATAAGGTCTGCACTAGGACAAGTCCTTCATCAGGTCTGCACTAGGACAAGTCCTTCATCAGGTCTGCACTAGGACAAGTCCTTCATCAGGTCTGCACTAGGACAAGTCCTTCATCAGGTCTGCACTAGGACCAGTCCTTCATCAGGTCTGCACTAGGACAAGTCCTTCATCAGGTCTGCACTAGGACAAGTCCTTCATCAGGTCTGCACTAGGAGAAGTCCTTCATAAGGTCTGCACTAGGACAAGTCCTTCATCAGGTCTGCACTAGGACAAGTCCTTCATCAGGTCTGCACTAGGACAAGTCCTTCATCAGGTCTGCACTAGGACAAGTCCTTCATAAGGTCTGCACTAGGACACGTCCTTCATCAGGTCTGCACTAGGACAAGTCCTTCATCAGGTCTGCACTAGGACAAGTCCTTCATCAGGTCTGCACTAGGACAAGTCCTTCATCAGGTCTGCACTAGGACAAGTCCTTCATCAGGTCTGCACTAGGACAAGTCCTTCATCAGGTCTGCACTAGGACAAGTCCTTCATCAGGTCTGCACTAGGACAGGTCCTTTATCAGGTCTGCACTAGGACAAGTCCTTCATCAGGTCTGCACTAGGACAAGTCCTTCATCAGGTCTAGGGCATGAAGATGTTTGTTATCTTATTCCCAAGTTTCCTGTGTTGAGTTGAGTCAGTGTAGCGGTAAGACAGAGGAGACGGCTACGTTCAGCACGAACAGTGGAACCAATGGTTTCGGTCAAGCTCTGTGACATCATCAGTTTCCTCCGCATTGCATCACAGTGACATCGTCACCCCAGGCCAACGCTTAGCCCACGTGAGACATCTCTCAAGAGAGCAAAGTAGTTGCAAGACCATGCTACTGCGTTGTGACGGGCGTCGTGGGTTTCTCTCATACTCTCCCAATGAGATGCAACAAAATCCTGCTAAACTTGAATGTTCCCTTTCAACTCAGTTTCAAGTGATGTGAGTCTTTTCCAAAATGACTGAGTGTTCAGAATCCCATCTAGCACCTTCCATTCAGCTGAAGATACTGTACACACACAGCAATACATTCTAGGCTGTGTGAGTGCCCACACACCCACGCATTTTGACCTTGCTGTGACACATGCTGGACTGTGTGTGTCTGTGTGTGTGATGTCATGGGAGTCTTGGGGTTGTGTGAAATCCTTTTGGAGATGTGGGTGTATAATGGGTTCCCGTCATGGGAGTTTTCTCCGTCCCTTCCTAAGCTGACTAAGATCCATACGTAGACAAATGTGAGGTGAATATTTGTACATTTAAGGCCAAAAAAAGCAGCAGTTGTCTGCATCATAATTTCTTTATTGCAGTGTGAGTCATGAAAGTCACAGGGTTATTTTGTTAGGTTATAGGTCCGTCAAATTTATAAAACAATGAATGTTATCCTAAATCATAATGAATGTGAAACTTCAGAAAGTTTACGTACTTCAGAGAAGGACAGAGGACTAACAGAAGCACTGTATGTAAATCTGACTGCCCTGGCCCGTAGAGAACTGTATTAAAATCTGACTGCCCTGGCCCATAAAGAACTGTATTTAAAACTGACTGCCCTGGCCCATAGAGAACTGTATTTAAAACTGACTACCCTGGCCCATAAAGAACTGTATTTAAAACTGACTGCCCTGGCCCATAGAGAACTGTATTTAAAACTGACTGCCCTGGCCCATAAAGAACTGTATTTAAAACTGACTGCCCTGGCCCATAGAGAACTGTATTTAAAACTGACTACCCTGGCCCATTGAGAACTGTATTGAAAACTGCCCTGGCCCATTGAGAACTGTATTGAAAACTGCCCTGGCCCATAAAGAACTGTATTTAAAACTGACTGCCCTGGCCCATAGAGAACTGTATTTAAAACTGACTACCCTGGCCCATTGAGAACTGTATTGAAAACTGCCCTGGCCCATTGAGAACTGTATTGAAAACTGCCCTGGCCCATTGAGAACTGTATTTAAATCTGACTGCCCTGGCCTATAGAGAACTGTATTTAAATCTGACTGCCCTGGCCTATAGAGAACTGTTTTTAAATAATCTGACTGCCCTGGCCCATAGAGAACTGTATTTAAATATGACTGCCCTGGCCTATAGAGAACTGTATGTAAAACTGACTGGCCTGGCCCCTTGAGAATTGTATTTAAATCTGACTGCCCTGGCCTATAGAGAACTGTATTTAAATCTGACTGCCCTGGCCTATAGGGAACTGTATGTAAAACTGACTGCCCTGGCCTATAGAGAACTGTATTTAAATATGACTGCCCTGGCCCATAGAGAACTGTATGTAAAACTGACTGCCCTGGCCCATTGAGAGAACTGTATTTAAATCTGACTGCCCTGGCCTATAGAGAACTGTATGTAAATCTGACTGCCCTGGCCTATAGAAAACTGTATGTAAATCTGACTGCCCTGGCCTATAGAGAACTGTATTTAAATATGACTGCCCTGGCCTATAGAGAACTGTATTTAAATCTGACTGCCCTGGCCCATAGAGAACTGTATTTAAATATGACTGCCCTGGCCTATAGAGAACTGTATTTAAATATGACTGCCCTGGCCCATAGAGAACTGTATTTAAATCTGACTGCCCTGGCCCATAGAGAATTGTATTTAAATCTGACTGCCCTGGCCCATAGATAACTGTATTTAAATCTGACTGCCCTGGCACATAGAGAACTGTATTTAAATATGACTGCCCTGGCCCATAGAGAACTGTATTTAAATCTGACTGCCCTGGCCCATAGAGAACTGTATTTAAATCTGACTGCCCTGGCCCATAGATAACTGTATTTAAATCTGACTGCCCTGGCCCATAGAGAACTGTATTTAAATATGACTGCCCTGGCACATAGAGAACTGTATTTAAATCCGACTGCCCTGGCCTATAGAGAACTGTATTTAAATTTGACTGCCCTGGCCCATTGAGAACTGTATTTAAATATGACTGCCCTGGCACATAGAGAACTGTATTTAAATCCGACTGCCCTGGCCTATAGAGAACTGTATTTAAATTTGACTGCCCTGGCCCATTGAGAACTGTATTTAAAACTGACTGCCCTGGCCTATGGAGAACTGTATTTAAAACTGACTGCCCTGGCCTATGGAAAACTGTATTTGAAACTGACTGCCCTGGCCTATGGAGAACTGTTTTTAAAACTGACTGCCCTGCCAGTTGGTCAACGGGGTAGAGGGTAGAGGGCAGGTGCTAGGGGGGGGGGGGGGGGGGGGGGGGGGGTAGATGGAAGGGTGTAGAGGGCAGGGGGTAGAGGGCAGGGGCTAGAAGGCAGGGCGTAGAGGGTAGAGGGTATAGAGCAGGGTGTAGACGGTAGAGGTTATGGGGTAGAGGGTAGAGGGTAAGGGGTAGAGGGTAGGGGGTAGAGGGTAGGGAATAGAGGGTAGGTGCTAAAGGGTAGAGGGTAGAGGTTAGGGGTAGAGGGTATATGGCTAGAGGGCAGGGCGTAGAGGGCAGGGCGTAGAGGGCAGGGGGTAGAGGGCAGGGGGTAGAGGGCAGGGCGTAGAGGGCAGGGGGTAGAGGGCAGGGCGTAGAGGGCAGGGCGTAGAGGGCAGGGCGTAGAGGGCAGGGCGTAGAGGGCAGGGGGTAGAGGGCAGGGCGTAGAGGGCAGGGGGTAGAGGTTAGGGGTAGAGGGCAGGGCGTAGAGGGCAGGGCGTAGAGGGCAGGGGGTAGAGGGCAGGGGGTAGAGGGTAGGGCGTAGAGGGCAGGGTGTAGAGGGCAGGGGGTAGAGGGTAGGTGCTAGAGGGCTAGAGGGCAGGGGCTAAAGGGTAGAGGGTAGAGGGCAGGGCGTAGAGTTTAGAGGGTAGAGGGCAGGGCGTAGAGGGCAGGGGGTAGAGGGTAGAGGGTAGAGGGCAGGGGGTAGAGTTTAGAGGGTAGAGGGCAGTGGGTAGAGGGTAGAGGGCAGAGGGTAGAGTTTAGAGGGTAGAGGGTAGAGGGTAGGGGGTAGAGGGTAGAGGGCAGGGGGTAGAGTTTAGAGGGTAGAGGGCAGTGGGTAGAGGGTAGGGGGTAGATGGCTAGAGGGCAGGGCGTAGAGGGCAGGGCGTAGAGGGCAGGGGGTAGATGGCTATAGGGCAGGGGCTAGAGGACAGGGGGTAGAGGGCAGGGCGTAGAGGGCAGGGGGTAGGGGTAGAGGGTAAGGGGTAGAGGGTACGGGGAAGAGGGTAGAGGGCAGGGGGTAGAGAGTAGAGGGTATGGGGTAGGGGTAGAGGGTAGGGGGTAGAGTGTAGGGGATAGAGGTTAGGGGCTAGAGGGCAAGGGCTAGAGGACAAAGGCTAGAGGGTAGATGCTAGAGGGCAGGGCGTAGAGGGCAGGGGGTAGAGGGTAGAGGGTAGGGGGTAGAGGGTAGGGGGTAGAGTGCAGGGGGTAGAGGGTAGAGGGTAGTTGGTGGGGGTAGGGGGCAGGAGTAGAGGGTAGGGGGTAGAGGGTAGAGGGTAAAGGGCAGGAGCTAAAGGGTAGAGGGTAAAGGGCATAGAGGGTAGGGGGTAGAGAGTAGAGGGTAGGGGGCAGGGGGTAGAGAGTAGGGGTAGTTGGTGGGGGTAGGGGGTAGAGGGTAGGGGGTAGAGGGCAGGGTGTAGAGGGCAGGGGGTAGAGAGTAGAGGGTAGTTGGTGGGGGTAGAGGGTAGAGGGTAGGGGGTAGAGTGCAGGGGGTAGAGGGTAGAGGGTAGTTGGTGGGGGTAGGGGGCAGGAGTAGAGGGTAGGGGTTAGAGGGCAGGGGGTAGAGTGTAGGGGGTAGAGAGTAGGGTTAGGGGGTAGAGGGCAGGGGGTAGAGAGTAGGGGTAGGGGGTAGAGGGCAGGGGGTAGAGAGTAGGGGTAGGGGGTAGAGGGCAGGGGTAGAGAGTAGGGGTAGGGGGTAGAGGGCAGGGGGTAGAGAGTAGGGGTAGGGGGTAGAGGGCAGGGGGTAGAGAGTAGGGGTAGGGGGTAGAGGGCAGGGGGTAGAGAGTAGGGGTAGGGGGTAGAGGGCAGGGTGTAGAGAGTAGGGGTAGGGGGTAGAGGGCAGGGGGTAGAGAGTAGGGGTAGGGGGTAGAGGGCAGGGGGTAGAGAGTAGGGGTAGGGGGTAGAGGGCAGGGGGTAGAGAGTAAAGAACAGGGGGTAGAGGGTAGGGGTAGGGGGTAGAGGGCAGGGGGTAGAGAGTAAAGAACAGGGGGTAGAGGGTAGATGGCAGGGGGTAGAGAGTAAAGAACAGGGGGTAGAGGGTAGAGGGCAGGGGGTAGAGGGTAAAGAACAGGGGGTAGAGGGTAGGGGTAGGGGGTAGAGGGCAGGGGGTAGAGAGTAAAGAACAGGGGGTAGAGGGTAGAGGGCAGGGGGTAGAGGGTAAAGAACAGGGGGTAGAGGGTAGAGGGCAGGGGGTAGAGAGTAGGGGTAGGGGGTAGAGGGCAGGGGGTAGAGAGTAGGGGTTGGGGGTAGAGGGCTGGGGGTAGAGAGTAGGGGTAGGGGTTAGAGTGCAGGGGGTAGAGAGTAGGGGTAGGGGGTAGAGGGCAGGGGGTAGAGAGTAGGGGTAGGGGGTAGAGGGCAGGGGGTAGAGAGTAGGGGTAGGGGGTAGAGGGCAGGGGGTAGAGAGTAGGGGTAGGGGGTAGAGGGCAGGGGGTAGAGAGTAGGGGTAGGGGGTAGAGGGCAGGGGGTAGAGAGTAGGGGTAGGGGGTAGAGGGCAGGGGGTAGAGAGTAGGGGTAGGGGGTAGAGGGCAGGGGGTAGAGAGTAGGGGTAGGGGGTAGAGGGCAGGGGGTAGAGAGTAGGGGTAGGGGGTAGAGGGCAGGGGGTAGAGAGTAGGGGTAGGGGGTAGAGGGCAGGGGGTAGAGAGTAGGGGTAGGGGGTAGAGGGCAGGGGGTAGAGAGAAAAGAACAGGGGGTAGAGGGTAGGGGTAGGGGGTAGAGGGCAGGGGGTAGAGAGTAAAGAACAGGGGGTAGAGGGTAGATGGCAGGGGGTAGAGGGTAAAGAACAGGGGGTAGAGGGTAGAGGGCAGGGGGTAGGGGGTAGGGGTAGGGGGTAGAGGGCAGGGGGTAGAGAGTAGGGGTAGGGGGTAGAGGGCAGGGGGTAGAGAGTAAAGAACAGGGGGTAGAGGGTAGATGGCAGGGGGTAGAGGGTAAAGAACAGGGGGTAGAGGTTAGGGGATAGAGCGTAGGGGCTAGAAGGCAAGGGCTAGAGGGCAGGGCCTAGAGGGTAGAGGCTAGAGGTAAGGGCGTAGAGGGCAGGGGGTAGAGGGTAGAGGGTAGGGGGTAGAGGGTAGAGGGCAGGGGGTAGAGGGTAGGGGGTAGAGGGTAGAGGGCAGGGGGTAGAGGGTAGGGGGTAGAGGGTAGGGGGTAGAGGGTAGGGGGTAGAGGGCAGAGGTAGAGGTTAGAAGATAGAGGGTAGAGGGCGGGGGGTAGAGGGTAGGGTGTAGAGGGTAGAGGGTATGTGGTAGAGGGTAGGGGGTACATGGTAGGGGGTAGAGGGTAGGGGGCAGAGGGTAGAGGGTAGGGAGTAGAGGGCAGTGGGTAGAGCCAGGGGGTAGAGGGCAGGGACATTTGTGCAGGGGCTAGAGGGCAGGGGGTAGAGGGCAGGGGGTAGAGGGCAGGGGCTAGAGCCAGGGGGTAGAGGATAGGGGGTAGGGGGCAGGGGGCAGAGGCTAGAGGGCAGGGGCTAGAGCCAGGGTGTAGAGGATAGCGGCTAGAGGGCAGGGGATAGAGTGCAGGTGGTGGAGGGCAGGGGGTAGAGCGTAGGGGGTAGAGGGTAGGGGCTAGTGTGCAAGGGGGTAGAAGGCGGGGGCTAGAGGGCAGGGTCTGGAGGGCAGTGGCTAGAGGCCAGTGGTTAGAGGGCAGGTAGTAGAGGGCAGGGGGTAGAGGTCAGGGGCTAGAGCCAGGGGGTAGAGGGAAGGGGGTAGATGGTAGAGGGCAGGGGCTAGAGGGCAGGGGCTAGATGGTAGAGGGCAGGGGCTAGAGGGCAGGGGGTAGAGAGCAGTGGCTAGAGGCCAGTGGTTAGAGGGCAGGGGGTAGAGGTCAGGGGCTAGAGCCAGGGGCTAGAGGGCAGGGGGTAGAGGGCAGGGGAGTAGAGGGCTACCTCTGCCCTATATCCCCCTGCCCTCTACACCTTGCCTGGTCCATGTCGCTTGTCTTTCCCAATTTTATATACATGCCATTCAGCAACAGAGCACTCACCCACCCTACTGCCCCAACTTCAGTCTGTTTCATAACCACTAGATTTGTTGATGAGTTGAGTAATGATTACAAGAACCCTGGGATTTGGAATGTCTATTTCAGTGTGTCTGTCTCAGCCCCACAGAGCTATACACAGAGCTGCAGAGACACCAACAGCAGGTAACTGACTGCCACTCACACAGAGTGTCACAGGTATATAAGTCATAGAGACAGGGACACAGAGGGGGACAGTCATATAAGTCATGGAGACAGGGACACAGAGGGGGACAGTCATATAAGTCATAGAGACAGGGACACAGAGGGGGACAGTCATATAAGTCATAGAGACAGGGACACAGAGGGGGACAGTCATATAAGTCATAGAGACAGGGACACAGAGGGGGACAGTCATATAAGTCATAGAGACAGGGACACAGAGGGGGACAGTCATATAAGTCATGGAGACAGGGACACAGAGGGGGACAGTCATATAAGTCATAGAAACAGGGACACAGAGGGGGACAGTCATATAAGTCATAGAGACAGGGACACAGAGGGGGACAGTCATATAAGTCATGGAGACAGGGACACAGAGGGGGACAGTCATATAAGTCATAGAGACAGGGACACAGAGGGGGACAGTCATATAGAGACAGGGGGACAGAGGGGGACAGTCATATAAGTCATGGAGACAGGGACGCAGAGGGGGACAGTCATTGAAGTCATAGAGACAGGGACACAGAGGGGGACAGTCATATAAGTCATGGAGACAGGGACACAGAGGGGGACAGTCATATAAGTCATGGAGACAGGGACACAGAGGGGGACAGTCATATAAGTCATGGAGACAGGGACGCAGAGGGGGACAGTCACATAAGTCATGGAGACAGGGACACAGAGGGGGACAGTCATATAAGTCATGGAGACAGGGACACAGAGGGGGACAGTCATATAAGTCATGGAGACAGGGACGCAGAGGGGGACAGTCACATAAGTCATGGAGACAGGGACACAGAGGGGGACAGTCATTGAAGTCATAGAGACAGGGACACAGAGGGGGACAGTCATATAAGTCATGGAGACAGGGACACAGAGGGGGACAGTCATATAAGTCATGGAGACAGGGACACAGAGGGGGACAGTCATATAAGTCATGGAGACAGGGACGCAGAGGGGGACAGTCACATAAGTCATGGAGACAGGGACACAGAGGGGGACAGTCATATAAGTCATGGAGACAGGGACACAGAGGGGGACAGTCATATAAGTCATGGAGACAGGGACACAGAGGGGGACAGTCACATAAGTCATGGAGACAGGGACACAGAGGGGGACAGTCATATAAGTCATGGAGACAGGGACGCAGAGGGGGACAGTCATATAAGTCATAGAGACAGGGACACAGAGGGGGACAGTCATATAAGTCATGGAGACAGGGACACAGAGGGGGACAGTCACATAAGTCATAGAGACAGGGACACAGAGGGGGACAGTCATATAAGTCATGGAGACAGGGACACAGAGGGGGACAGTCATATAAGTCATAGAGACAGGGACACAGAGGGGGACAGTCATATAAGTCATAGAGACAGGGACACAGAGGGGGACAGTCATATAAGTCATGGAGACAGGGACACAGAGGGGGACAGTCATATAAGTCATAGAGACAGGGACACAGAGGGGGACAGTCATATAAGTCATAGAGACAGGGACACAGAGGGGGACAGTCCAAAAGTGCTGCGGCCGTGGCCAGTGACAAGCTGTCACTCAAAATCTCCATTGAGCAATCGCTCTCCCCTAACTAGCTCCCCCCTGTGGATTTATCCCTGTGGATTTATCCCTGTGGATTTATACCTGTGGGTTTATCCCTGTGGGTTTATCCCTGTGGATTTATCCCTGTGGATTTATTCCTGTGGGTTTATCCTTGTGGATTTATCCCTGTGGGTTTATCCCTGTGGATTTATCCCTGTGGGTTTATCCCTGTGGGGGGTCGGTAGCAATTCACATTAATTTGACCTGTATTCCATGTTGGTTTTCAATAACTGCTTTAGTATCCAGACCAGTGTTGTGTTCGAGACCGGGAGTGGAACGAGGGTCCGAGTCCAGACTGAGACCAGGAAAATGTGAGTCCAATTCAAGATCATGATTGTAATTTTGTCAAATCGCCACCCTAATGAGAGTTCAAAATGTCCAATATTTCTGTGTTCATATTTCAGAAGAACATGGATTTTTTGACATTCAGAATGGTGAAAGAAATGCCTGCTGAGTGCAAATAGAGTCATTCTACAAGTTGTTACTAACCCAAACCCAGTGGGGAACAACGAGGGCCTAGTCTACGCCTTCAGAGAAGGGCTAAGGATTTATAAAATAATAATAATACTTATATTATTATTTTCATTGATGTTCTGATTTAATCTCTTCAGTTTTTGTTCGAAAGGAAAGGGTTAAAAATGAAAATAAAAAAATAAAAATCCAATCAGGATTTTTCATTGGTGGTCTCTGGGGAGATAAATCTAGCTAGCTAAATCAGCCATTGGCTAGGCCTTCAGAAGCTAGATAAAGGCATAATGTTGGACTGAAGGTGGAATCAACCAATCACGTTTTGATTTGTAACAGGTGGACACATTTTTACAAAAACTTATGGAAACGTCTGTCTTCTCGAAGGCCAACAGCTCACTGCGCAATAGTGAGCAGGATTTTTCCCACGGTCTAGTTATCTAGGTTTTGTTGTAGGCTAGTTTGCAGTGTGTTAGGTAACAGGTGTTATCAAAGAGGATGTTGTTGCTAATTTGTTAGCTTCACCCTTTTCAAGACTAACTTTGAACAAAAAGTTAAGTTTAAAATGATCATCATCTGGTGAGTAGAACAGTATTTTTAATTGCAGTTTGCTTGCTGTTGTTAGCTATCTTTTTGAAAATAAATGTGAAACATTGTTGGTTAAACTTTAAACATACAATATGTTACTAATTTGCAAAATGTACAATAGGTTACGAATTTGCAAAACGAATTCCAATTAGTTGTGGCTAAATTTAGTTGGTGGCTAAGGCTAACGTTAGCTGGGCTAGGCTAGGGGTTAAGGTTAGGGAAGAGGGGAAGGGTTCGCTTAAAGGGTTAAGGTTATGGGCAGGGGAAGGATTAGCTAACATGTATGTATGTAACTGAAAAGTTGCTAAAATGCTAAAGTTGTCCATCATGAGATTTGAACTAGCAACATTTTTCCTAGACTTTCACGTAATACACCCACCCAGCCACCCTACTTTTGTCGTAAGTAGCAATCTGTCTTCTGTAACCATACCAAATGTATAATATCATGCTAATTTGAGTGTCCCGGAGATACATTTACTATATTACGTCTAGTCTATGAGACCAGGCTGGGACGTGGGCTCTGCTCACTCCTCCCTATGTGATTGAATGAGATGTTATATCCTTCCTGTTCAAAAAAATAAAAAATACAAAAAATACAATTCTGAGCAATTCTACCTGTCATTGTATGAGGTTGTTACAGCTGTTTGTATTTTGATATTCTGTAGTATAATACAACTGAACTGAGAACTAGCAGGGACACTCAAGAACGAGACACCCAATGTGACGGGTCTGGAGTACTACAACGCTGATCCAGATTATAAGTATTAACATTAATTTAGCTAGTTTAGATGTTATACGGGATACCAATAATGTACGCAGGGAAAAAAAGAGAAGAGACATGTTTTAAAAGAATAATATTTAACTTTAATATTATCTCTTATAGACAATAGACATTAGCTGTATTAAATACATGTTGTTGGATTCCAGTTTTTCAGAGTTCATCCACATTTTGGTTCACATTCTTTAAAAGCATCAACACATCTTAACTCCAGCCAATGAGTGACAAACCTAAAACCCATCATATAATGCAATGCAATAGAATCTGAAACAATTATTATTTACATATAGATACAAAAATATATATCACAAACAAGTATTATTGATAAATGTACAATGACCAGCTCTAAAAAATTACAAATATACTTCTATTATAAAAAGCCATTTCTTAAATACTCTTCCAGCTCAAGTTTTGTATAATGGACGCATAGTATGTGAGATGGTGTTTTTCTGTCTGACAGTGTCCCAATACTTTTACAAAGCTTAATTTCCTTCATCTCCTTCCTAATATCCTTCCCTAGTCTCCTCCATGACTGGTAAAAGTTTATAAACTACGGCTGTGTCAGAAATAATACCCGATGTTACATAGTGCAATAGAACATGAGGTGCTATTTCACATTTGCCCATTCTAACTGTGTAAACGAACCTATTTAACTTATCCAGTACAATCAGATCAGCTCATGAAGGAAAGGAGATGAGGAAGAGTAAAGGAGATGAGGAGATGACGCTGCTTTATACTATTGGGACACAGCCTTGAGATGAAGTTGTTCAGCACTTCTGACAGCCACTGTGACTGTCCCTGTTCACAGCACTCCTGGAGTGTGTGTGTGTGTGTGTGTGTGTGTGTGTGTGTGTGTGTGTGTGTGTGTGTGTGTGTGTGTGTGTGTGTGTGTGTGTGTGTGTGTGTGTGTGTGTGTGTGTGTGTGTGTGTGTGTTGGGGGGGGCGCCTGGGTGTCTGGACAGGGAGTCCCCTCCTCTCGATGGCAACTCTCCAAAAAGGATCTCAGTCACTTTCATTGGGCTCTATGTCACATGCCTAAGGAGAGACAGACAGACAGACAGACAGAACCAGACATATGTTTGATTAGTAATGGACTGTAGACTCCTCTACGTACCTCAGGTCAGACAGTAATGGACTGTAGACTCCTCTACGTACCTCAGGTTAGACAGTAATGGACTGTAGACTCCTCTACGTACCTCAGGTCAGACAGTAATGGACTGTAGACTCCTCTACATACCTCAGGTCAGACAGTAATGGACTGTAGACTCCTCTACGTACCTCAGGTCAGACAGTAATGGACTGTAGACTCCTCTACGTACCTCAGGTCAGACAGTAATGGACTGTAGACTCCTCTACGTACCTCAGGTCAGACAGTAACGGACTGTAGACTCCTCTACGTACCTCAGGTCAGACAGTAACGGACTGTAGACTCCTCTACGTACCTCAGGTCAGACAGTAACGGACTGTAGACTCCTCTACGTACCTCAGGTCAGACAGTAATGGACTGTAGACTCCTCTACATACCTCAGGTCAGACAGTAATGGACTGTAGACTTCTCTACGTACCTCAGGTCAGACAGTAATGGACTGTAGACTCCTCTACGTACCTCAGGTCAGACAGTAATGGACTGTAGACTCCTCTACGTACCTCAGGTCAGACAGTAATGGACTGTAGACTCCTCTACGTACCTCAGGTCAGACGGATAGACCAAGGGGGCGGAGGTAAACAATGTAGACCCTAATAAAAATGCCAGGCTCTGCTTAACCTGAGAGGCAAATACTGTCCCTTTCCTTTACTTTATGTGACTTGCTGTCCCATTGCCTAATGTGTCTAACTGACTGACTGACCGTCCCTTTACTTTATGTGACTTGCTGTCCCATTGCCTCATGTGTCTAACTGACTGACTGACCGTCCCTTTGGTTTGAATGAGGAACATTCAGTACTCTAACCGTTATTAAAGGACTAGGATTCGCTGTCTGTAGGTCTTAAGAACAGCACCTGAACACTTCCATTGGCAAATCCATTCCAATCCTGACATTTACAGTTGATATTCCACCCCAGGTTTTAAACGGGAACATTCCAATGTAACCGCCCCTGACGCAAGTTCCAACACTCTGGAGTACTGGAGAAATCCAAAACAAATAAACGGAGCTATGTTGGTCTGTATCCAGTACATAAACTCAGCTCTCTCTCTCTCTCGGGTTACGCTCTTACATAGACTGTCACTGGTGGGGAGTGTGTGTGTGTGTGCGTATGCGTGTACGTGTGCGTGTGTGTGTGTGTGTGTGTGTGTGTGTGTGTGTGTGTGTGTGTGTGTGTGTGTGTGTGTGTGTGTGTGTGTGTGTGTGTGTGTGTGTGTGTGTGTGTGTGTGTGTGTGTGTGTGTGTGTGTGTGCGTGTGTGTGTGTGTGTGTGTGTGTGTGTGCGTGTGTGTGTGTGTGCGTGTGTGTCAAGGTATAATGACATGAGTGACAGCTGAAAGGGATATCTTTTCTTTACCTCCCACCTCCCTAGAGGTCTCATCTGGCCCATCCATACATCCCCATACGTCCCAATACCCCAACCCTGCTTAGAGCTGACACCGCTTATTGAGCTTATTGTTTTGGATAACCAGAGTTATGACGATCATGTAGCTACAGTATATGTGTGGTGGTTAGCATCGCTAACAGCGTTAGCAAACCCCTCCCTGAGTAAGTACTGTGAATGGTGCAAGGTATTAGCACTTACTGGCTAATGTCTTGTCAAGGTCAGCAATGAAGTCCTCCAGTTCTTTAGTGTCTCCCAGTTTAGCTGTAAACAACATAGAGAGACAGTCCAACAATGAAATAGCACTTGATAGTCCACCTGCAATTGCATAACCTAAAATGAACACACATCATGCATTGTGTGAATTGAACAACACATGGCACTGTCTACTACACATATAAATACTACTACCTTACTAAAGAAGAAGAATGAGTCACTTGAACTGTAATGAGTTAATACGTGAACCACTGTAATAGCTGATGCTAGCTGAAGTGCTCTAAGCCCAAGGCAATATGTCTGCCTATCATAACATTTAACTTCTCCTAAAACACACATCATGTAGAATCATGCCTCTGTCGTTCCGTCTAAACAGGAGTAATACAGAGCTGCACTTTGGCTGTCAAACTGAGATTCTAGTTCTAGTCAGACTGACGTGTTTGTGTAAAGGTGTGTGTGTGTGTGTGTGTGTGTGTGTGTGTGTGTGTGTGTGTGTGTGTGTGTGTGTGTGTGTGTGTGTGTGTGTGTGTGTGTGTGTCGAGGCTCACCTTTGGGTGACGTCAAAGATGGGGGAGTGGTGGGGGAGGGAGTGAAGACGGTGGGAGAGTTCAATATCTCATCACTGAAACTGAAGCTGTTCCTGTTGAGTGACTCGGCACCTGAGAGAGAGAGAGAGAGAGAGAGGGAGAGACGGGAGAGAGAGAGAGAGAGAGAGAGAAGGAAAAACAAAGAGAGAGAGAGAGAGAGAGAGAGAGAGAGAGAGAGAGAGAGAGAGAGAGAGAGAGAGAAAGAGAGAGAGTTCATATTTCTGTAGCCCCCAAGAAGCTGTAGGGTCTATTGCCACATCCAGATGTTTTGTGTGCACACATACGTATGCATCTGCACACACACACACAGTAGCACACCGACTGGTCTGGTCATGACTCACATCAACAACATTATCCCAGAAACCCTAGACCCACTCCAATTCGCATACCACCCCAACAGATCCACAGATGACACAATCTCTATCGCGCTCCACACTGCCCTTACCCACCTGGACAAAATGAACACCTATGTGAGAATGCTGTTGATTGACTACAGCTTAGTGTTTAACATCATAATACCCACAAAGCTCATCACTAAGCTATGGACCCTGGGACTAAACACCTCCCTCTGCAACTGGATGCTGGACTTCCTGACCAGCCGCCCCCCAGGTGGTACGGGTAGGCAACAACACATCTGCCAATCTGATTCACAAAACTGGGTTCCCTCACTGGTGCGTGCTTAGTCCCCTCCTGTACTCCCTGTTCACCCACGACTGCGTGGCTAAGCAGGACTCCAACACCATCATTAAGTTTGCTGATGACACAACAGTGGTAGGCCTGATCACCGACAATGATGAGACAGCCAATAGGGAGGAGGTCAGAGACCTGACCGTGTGGTGCCAGGACAACAACGTATCCCTCAACGTGATCAAGACAAAGGAAATGATCGTGAACTATAGGAAAAGGAGGATGAGCACACCCCCATCCATTCTCATCAACGGGACTGTAGTGGAGCGGGTCAAGATCTTCAAGTTCCTTGGTGTCCACATCACCAACAAACTAACATGGTCCAAACACACCAAGACAGTCGTGAAGAGGGCACGACAACGCCTTTTCCCCTTATTAAGGAGACTGAAAAGATTTGGCATTGGTACCCAGATTCTCAAAAAGTTCTACAGCTGCATCATCGCGAGCATCCTGACCTTTTGCATCACTGCCTGTTATGGCAACTACTCTGCGTCTGACAGACTTAGACTTAGTATTTTAATAAGTGAGGACTGGCATAATCTCCTCACTTCTCTGAATTTGAGTTGGTTTACTATTCTTGTGAGGACTTCTGGTTCTCACAAGTGTAGTAAAATGTGTACACACACACACACACACACACACACACACACACACACACACACACACACACACACACACACACACACACACACACACACACACACTACCACTCTCTCGCCTGCATTCCCCCACAGTGGTAACATTGGTTCAGACGACGTGTGGTCAAAACATTGGCTGTGTGACTTCAGAAGGGACACAATAAACACTTTCACTCCAACAGTAGATGTTTCAGCCACAGGAGATGACAGATCTGTTGCACTGTTTGTTTATATCCGGGAAAGGAATGTTGGTGGGAGAAGGAGAGATCATCGTTGTTTCTTCTGAGTCAAATACAGAAAGGGGCTGTATAGTGGAATTCATTCCTCTTCTAAACAGCTCAGTTTAGTTTGACTATGAAGTCTGTATGTTCTGAAGTCAGGGTGAGTCCTGTAGATGGAGGGGCTGTTGTTTTACTATGGTCATGTTCAACAGAATTGTATTCTGTTCCCTGTGTGGTCTGTCTCCAATCCAAAAGGTACTAGAACTCCATTCAACTCCTTTCAGATTGAGGTCTGCTGGTCTAATGGTCTGTGATTTAGTCCTTGTATTACCCTCTTGACAGGTCTAACTAGGAGTATGGTATGGCTAACTACTAGAGGATACACAGCTTAACCTCCTCTCACTCTCGCTCTGTCTCTCTGTCTCTCCCTCTCTCTGTCTATCCCTCTCTCTCTCGCTCTCCCTCTCTCTCTCTCTCTCTCCCTCTCTCTCCCTAACTCTCTCTCTCTTTCTCTCTCTAGCTCTCTCTCTCTCTACTCTTCCTCTCTCTCTCTCTTTCTCTCTTGCTATCTTTCTCTCTCTCGCTCTACTCCTCTCCTCTCTCTCTCTCTCGCTCTCTCTCTCTCTCTCTTTCTCTCTTCTCTCTTTCTCTCTCTAGCTCTCTCTCTCTTTTTCTCTCTTTCTCTCTCTAGCTCTCTCTCTCTCTTTTTCTCTCTTTCTCTCTTTCTCTCTCTCTCTTTTTCTCTCTTTCTCTCTTTCTTTCTCTCTCTAGCTCTTTCTCTCTTTCTCTCTCTCTCTCTCTCTCTCTCTCTGTTTCTCTCTTTCTCTCTCTAGCTCTCTCTCTCGCTCTACTCCTCTCCTCTCTCTCTCGGTTTCTCTCTCTCTCTGTTTCTCTCTTCTCTCTTTCTCTCTCTAGCTCTTTCTCTCTTTCTCACTCTCTCTTTCTCTCTCTAGCTCTCTCTCTCTCTCTGTTTCTCTCCTCACACAAGAGTTCCACTGGATCCTGAAAGAATATTTATTATGTAGTATTACCTACCCTGACCTCCACCACACACACACACACACACACACACACACACACACACACACACACACACACACACACACACACACACACACACACACACACACACACACACACACACACACACACACACACACACACACACACACACACACACACACACACCTTGATCAGAGTCCAGAGATCTTGGGGTTAGATTGAGCCGCTGCTGCATATTTGGCACACAGCCCCCAAATTCCAACCCAGCCATGTCTCTGTGGAAGCCTATATACCCTCTTAGATTTTATTGTCATAAGCAGTTATGCCATCTCTCAGACGTCAAGCTGTGCATTACCATACTGTGTGTGTGTGTGTGTGTGTGTGTACACTTTCTTAAAGACGTACTTCCACAGCTGGCTACGCCTCAGGCCCTAACCCAAATGTGATAGCCTCACACAGTTACACACAGACAGAAATATGCTCCCGTTCCCCCACTGGACACCGATTTCATTTCCCAACCACATGTGAGTGTTAGAGTTTCCGAGGGATGATGTGAAAAGAGAACTTCATGTAGTGTGTTCTAGAAACTCCACGTCTGCAGAACGAGTTAGGAAGGGGAGTGTACAGGGTTAGAGTTAGAGAGTTTGGAAGGGGAGTGTCCAGGGTTAGAGATAGAGGGTTAGGAAGGGGAGTGTCTAGGGTTAGAGAGTTTGGAAGGGTAGTGTCCAGGGTTAGAGTTAGAGGGTTAGGAAGGGGAGTGTCCAGGGTTAGGGTTAGAGGGTTAGGAAGGGGAGTGTCTAGGGTTAGAGGGTTAGGAAGGGGAGTGTCTAGGGTTAGAGGGTTAGGAAGGGTAGTGTCCAGGGTTAGGGTTAGAGGGTTAGGAAGGGGAGTGTCCAGGGTTAGAGTTAGAGAGTTAGGAAGGGGAGTGTCCAGGGTTAGAGTTAGAGGGTTAGGAAGGGTAGTGTCCAGGGTTAGAGGGTTAGGAAGGATAGTGTCTAGGGTTAGAGGGTTAGGCAGGGTAGTGTCCAGGGTTATAGTTAGAGGGTTAGGAAGGGTAGTGTCCAGGGTTAGAGTTAGAGGGTTAGGAAGGTGAGTGTCCAGGTTTAGGTTAAGAAGGTTAGGAAGGGTAGTGTCCAGGGTTAGAAGGTTAGGAAGGTTAGTGTCCAGGGTTAGAAGGTTAGGAAGGTTAGTGTCCAGGGTTAGGGTTAGAAGGTTAGGAAGGGTAGTGTCCAGGGTTAGAAGGTTAGGAAGGTTAGTGTCCAGGGTTAGGGTTAGAAGGTTAGGAAGGGTAGTGTCCAGGGTTAGAAGGTTAGGAAGGGTAGTGTCCAGGGTTAGAAGGTTAGGAAGGTTAGTGTCCAGGGTTAGAAGGTTAGGAAGGTTAGTGTCCAGGGTTAGAAGGTTAGGAAGGTTAGTGTCCAGGGTTAGAGTTAGAGGGTTAGGAAGGGGAGTGTCCAGGTTTAGGTTAAGAAGGTTAGGAAGGGTAGTGTCCAGGGTTAGAAGGTTAGGAAGGTTAGTGTCCAGGGTTAGGGTTAGAAGGTTAGGAAGGGTAGTGTCCAGGGTTAGAAGGTTAGGAAGGGTAGTGTCCAGGGTTAGAAGGTTAGGAAGGTTAGTGTCCAGGGTTAGGGTTAGAAGGTTAGGAAGGGTAGTGTCCAGGGTTAGAAGGTTAGGAAGGGTAGTGTCCAGGGTTAGAAGGTTAGGAAGGTTAGTGTCCAGGGTTAGGGTTAGAAGGTTAGGAAGGGTAGTGTCCAGGGTTAGAAGGTTAGGAAGGGTAGTGTCCAGGGTTAGAAGGTTAGGAAGGTTAGTGTCCAGGGTTAGAAGGTTAGGAAGGTTAGTGTCCAGGGTTAGAAGGTTAGGAAGGTTAGTGTCCAGGGTTAGAGTTAGAAGGTTAGGAAGGGTAGTGTCCAGGGTTAGAGGGTTAGGAAGGGGAGTGTCCAGGGTTAGAGTTAGAAGGTTAGGAAGGTTAGTGTCCAGGGTTAGAGTTAGAGGGTTAGGAAGGGGAGTGTCCAGGTTTAGGTTTAGAAGGTTAGGAAGGGTAGTGTCCAGGGTTAGAAGGTTAGGAAGGTTAGTGTCCAGGGTTAGAAGGTTAGGAAGGGTAGTGTCCAGGGTTAGGGTTAGAAGGTTAGGAAGGGTAGTGTCCAGGGTTAGAAGGTTAGGAAGGGTAGTGTCCAGGGTTAGAGTTAGAGGGTTAGGAAGGGGAGTGTCCAGGTTTAGGTTTAGAAGGTTAGGAAGGGTAGTGTCCAGGGTTAGAAGGTTAGGAAGGTTAGTGTCCAGGGTTAGAAGGTTAGGAAGGGTAGTGTCCAGGGTTAGGGTTAGAAGGTTAGGAAGGGTAGTGTCCAGGGTTAGAAGGTTAGGAAGGGTAGTGTCCAGGGTTAGGGTTAGAAGGTTAGGAAGGGTAGTGTCCAGGGTTAGAAGGTTAGGAAGGTTAGTGTCCAGGGTTAGAAGGTTAGGAAGGTTAGTGTCCAGGGTTAGAGTTATAGGGTTAGGAAGGGTAGTGTCCAGGGTTAGAAGGTTAGGAAGGGTAGTGTCCAGGGTTAGAGAAAGTAAAGAGTTAGGGTTAGAGGGTTAGAGTTAGGGGGTTAGTGTGTGTGTGCGTGTGCGTGTGCGTGTGCGTGTGCGTGTGCGTGTGCGTGTGTGTGTGTGTGTGTGTACGGCTGATATAGTTCTTCTGCAGAGCAGGAATAGCTCTCGTTGGACACATGACAAGATATCACCTATCAGCTCTGTCTGACACTTAACGAAGTAGCAGGAGTTGTGCGTCTCAGTGCAAACTGTAACGCTCCAAGGACCCTGTTTAACAGGAACATATCTAGGCTGCTGATAGCGCCTCTCACTGCTTCAGTGTTTTATATATGCTACACTCTTTGAAAAAAGGTATTCTCTAGAGAACCTACAAGGGTTCTTCGGCTGTCCCCAATAAGAGAACCCTTTTAGTTCCAGGTGCCGAATCAAATCCCAGAGCTGACAAGGTAAGAAATCAGTCGTTCTGCCCCTGAACAAGGAATTTAACCCACTGTTCCCCGGTAGGCTGTCATTGTCAATAATAATTTGTTCTTAACTGACTTGCCTAGTTAAATAAAAAAATACAAATGTGTGTACCATGTACAACCTTTTCACAACCCTATGGGGACTGCTGAATAATAATTTTGTTCTACTAGTGTACTGCTGAATGTAATTTCACCGCTAAAAGGTCTGTACCTTTATGGCACATTGGTGTGAATAAAGATCGTTAGTTCAACCCCTGTTCCAGATATACTCCATAATAAATGCTACAATATATGTGTGTGCGTGTGGGTGTGGTTCACTTACTTTCCGAGTCGCTGATGCCGCTGTCACTGACGCTGGCGCTGCTGCGTCTCTTCGCTGTCTTCAGGTGCTCATCGTAGCGGAAGTGTCTTTTCTCCACCGGGGACGTAAAATCCTCGATCACCGCATCAAACTCACACAGCACGTCAGACAGATCATCCTCCTCCTCAAGGAATGTAGCTGAAATAACTGATGAAAACAACCATTCCCATTCAAATTATATATTTTTAAAATTAATTTCAGTTATCCTAATGAAATAAATTGCTCTCTATTAATTTATCCTATCCCGTGCTAACGGTCTATGTTTTTGTTACATTGTTACATTGTAGTAAACACATTTTCAAATTCTAACAGATGTTGATAAACAACCACACTATCTGACATAACTTTAAGGATCCTTTTCTGCAAACGCTCAACTGACCCCATGCCTGGTAAGTGTTCAATGCATTATGTATCGTCCAGTGGAAATCCCAAGAACAAATGAGATGGTCAGCATTCTTCAACTCACATTTGCCTTGAGACTTCAACTTTGGAGATTTCATTTTTATTGTCTTGTGAATCTCAAAACTATTCAACATAAACTCCGCGGGTATTCCCAATAAAGACGTTCTAGCTCTCCGTCTGCTCCTGTCCACTACTAGTCCGTGAAAATGACGCACTGTCCCTTTTATGAAGTGTCCCGCGTCTCAAGATTGGTTTTAAACTCTTCCCTACCTACGGAAGAGGTGGCGTCTCGGAGGAGGCGGGAGAGAGAGAGAGAGTTAACGCACTATGCATTTTACTGGTATCCGTGACCATGTTCTATTCCTAGGGAGATTATGGTGATGTTACGGTCGCTGACATCATCCCCCGTAAACTATGTTTGTGAAGAACTTGTGTGTCACTGAGCAGTAAGACATGTAATGCTTGTCGAGTATACATGTAATACTTTACTTTACGTTTAATTTATATCCCTGACCCTGAGCTTTCCATCTTTTATCACTAGGCAGGTTTTGAAGCGAATTGGTCATACTGTTTAAACAAATTTTAATGTGAAAATGAAGCTAACAAACAATGTATTTACCAATTGATTATTTGAAATGTCTACAATATCAATATCAATAATATTTAGATTTGGCAAGTTTTTGAAAAATAAAGTCAATTGTGAGACTTGTCGCTACATCTTTTATTTTCAACAGCATATTTCAACTGCCTCAAATGTGCCATTGTGGTCTATGCCAGAATTAAGTGGAACCAGAATTACATTCATACATCCAGCATACTAATCGAGTTAACCTACTGGTAGTATCCTCATTTGAGTGTGGGAGTGACACCTTCTGGTATGAAGTAGAGTTGCAGCCCCTGCAGCTCGCTTATGTACGCCACTATCATGAAACACAATCCATTACAGTTTTTTTTGATTGCTTAAGCACGATTTTCAAAACAGGGCCCGTGTTTTCAAAACACTACACACAATTAGCACAACCACACACCCAATTAGCAAAACACTACAGATCCTTTGCAAAATTAAACACTCTTGTAAAAACTATACACTTCTTTTTAAAAACCACACTTTGTTACCATATGAAACACACACGTTTCACATTACTATACTCTGTTTGCACGAGTTACACTCTGCTGTGATATACCTAAACCACTTTTAGCACTTCTACTTCCCTATGATTAGAGTAGACTACTATCAACAAAGTACAAATATAATGTAAATTCACCAAACACTACACAAGACCAATGTTGCAGACTGAAGAAACTCATTTATTTCTCAACACGCCCAAAATGTTGACATGGAGATTCATAATACTGTAACCAAACGTCACTTTACGTATTGTAAGTTCAAAAAAATAATAAAAAAAATAACTAGACATTGTCTCTTCGCCTAGCTGGATCTGGCCAGAGAATTTCATCAACATCGCATGTTGTCATTAGCAAGACACCTTGGAAAGAAACGTCTTGAATGACGAATCCATCCTTGCATTGCTGCTACCTCCATCTGGTCACAGGCCTCCTCCATGGCTTGGATGAGGGGTACCTCAGCCTGGAGACGGATATCATATACCTTCCACCGCCATGCCGAGAAAAACTCTTCTATAGGGTTGAGGAATGGAGAGTATGGTGGAAGATATAGGACGGTGAAATGTGGATGTTGCTGAAACCAGTTCTGAACCAGAGCAGAGAGGTGGAAAGACATTGTCCCAGACAACAATGTATTGCATATGATCGATTTGATTTGCTGCTGTTATGTTGTGCAATTGGTCCAAGAATGTAAGTATGAGTGCTGTGTTGTAAGGGCCCATATGGGCATGGCGGTGGAGGACCCCATTCTGTGTAATGGCTGCACAGAGTGTTATATTACCCCCACGTTGCCCTGGGACATTGACTATAGCCCTGTGGCCAATGATGTTTCTTCCCCTCCTTCGTGTTCTCGTCAGGTTGAACCCAGCCTCATCTACGTAAATGAACTCATGCTGGATCTCCTCTCCATCCATTCGTAAAACTCTCTGAAAAACAGTGTCAGGCAAAATTGTGTAGTTCAGTGTAGATCTAGTATACATATTACAGTACAGTAAAAGATTATGAGACAGTATGCAAGATCACACTGCTAAAGTGAATACATACCTCTGCATAATCATGCCGCAGTCGTTTCACCCTTTCGGAATTGCGCTCGAAAGGCACTCGATAAATTTGCTTCATTTGAATATGATTTTTTTTTAGGATGCGTGCCAGTGTTGATGTTGAGACCTGATGGATATCGTTGAAAATGGCGTGGTTATTGACAATGTTAGCTTGGAGCTGCTTGAGTGTTATAGCATTGTTGGCCAAAACCATGTTTACTATCTCCCTCTCTTGCTGTTCTGTGAACATAGGAGGCCTTCCCCCTTGTCGTCCCTGACCCTCAATCCTATGTAGAAAAAAAAACAGTATACAATAGTACAGTAATTTCACAGGAAAAGGTAACAGAAGTGCTGATAGTGCATAGAATACAGTACTGTAAGCAGTTACTGAAACCATGCAGATGTTTTTGATATGATGATATTTTTACAATACCTATTTTCCAGTCGTAATGTTCTCATCACACTTGCCACTGTATATCGGCTTAGATTTGGCTGTACTCGCAGTCCAGCCTCCCTCAGCGTCAGGCCGTGGTTGACAACGTGGTCAACCAGTGTTGCGCGGATCTCATTTGTCAGATTCGGTCCTCTTTGAGCACCTTCTTGTCTTCCTCTTCCTCTTCTTCCCCTTCCTCCTCCTCCTCGTCCTCCTCGTTCTCCTCGTGCTCCTCCTCCTCCTCCTCCTCGTCGTCCTCCTCCTCGTCCTCCTCCTCCTCCTCGTCTTACTCTTTCTCTGACTCTTTCCATTGTGCTTGAAGACCGATGAACTCACCTGCTGCTTTTTATAGTGCTTATACACCTGATTGGTGTGTCTACAATTAAGCAAACGAGTGTTTGCACACCTGATGACTGTGTTGAACCAATTGGTTGGACGGTGTGGTAATTTGACAGTCAGTGCTTTGGTATTGCAAGGACGTGACTTCATGATAGATTTGTGTGTGTAATGTATGTTAAGTGTGTTTAGTGTTTTGCAAATCACTGTGTGTAGAGTTTTGCAACAAGTGTGAGGTTGACAATGTGCTTATAGTTGTGCAAATATGGGCTGATGTTTTGCTTCTTGAGTGTAAGGTTTTGCTAATAGTGTACTACTTTTAATTTTAGTGTGTAAGCAATCCAAAAAAACTGTAAGACTCTGACTGATTCCTAACCTATGGTATCTGGTGTGAAATACAGGGTGTGATTGGTGTTCCTGGTATTCTGGTGTGAAATACAGGGTGTGATTGGTGTTCCTGGTATCTGGTGTGAAATACAGGGTGTGATTGGTGTTCCTGGTATTCTGGTGTGAAAGACAGGGTGTGATTGGTGTTCCTGGTATTCTGGTGTGAAAGACAGGGTGTGATTGGTGTTCCTGGTATTCTAGTGTGAAATACAGGGTGTGATTGGTGTTCCTGGTATTCTGGTGTGAAAGACAGGGTGTGATTGGTGTTCCTGATATTCTGGTGTGAAAGACAGGGTGTGATTGGTGTTCCTGGTATTCTGGTGTGAAAGACAGGGTGTGATTGGTGTTCCTGGTATTCTGGTGTGAAAGACAGGGTGTGATTGGTGTTCCTGGTATTCTGGTGTGAAAGACAGGGTGTGATTGGTGTTCCTGGTATTCTGGTGTGAAAGACAGGGTGTGATTGGTGTTCCTGGTATTCTGGTGTGAAAGACAGGGTGTGATTGGTGTTCCTGATATTCTGGTGTGAAAGACAGGGTGTGATTGGTGTTCCTGGTATTCTGGTGTGAAAGACAGGGTGTGATTGGTGTTCCTGGTATTCTGGTGTGAAAGACTGGGTGTGATTGGTGTTCCTGGTATTTTGGTGTGAAAGACAGGGTGTGATTGGTGTTCCTGGTATTCTAGTGTGAAAGACAGGGTGTGATTGGTGCTCCTGGTATTCTGGTGTGAAAGACAGGGTGTGATTGGTGTTCCTGGTATTCTGGTGTGAAAGACAGGGTGTGATTGGTGTTCCTGATATTCTGGTGTGAAAGACAGGGTGTGATTGGTGTTCCTGGTATTTTTATTTTGCTTCCAGGTAAGATTTCCTTCTGCTCATTGCTAATTAACTAAACTCTAATGATCTATTTGTATCATGAATTTTAATAGAACGTTTATTTTACATATCACATACAAATCAGTGTCATAGCATTGAGAGTAAACGTTTTTGGAACGTCAATGCACTACTGTATCATAAAAAAACAAGGACTTCTCTTTATTAGGCTACTGTACATATTGTCGATTAGTTTGAATTGAGAAAGTCACTGCATGAGCGGCAGCAGTAAATATATCAGGTCTCAGAATGTGAAGACAGGCTAATTTGCTCGGCCACTTGGGCATCAACAGCGTTGGAGAGCTATGACAATGTCTGGGAGCCTCGCTTCTCCTCCTTAGGCAAACGGAAATGCAGATTAGAATAGTTATGGACACCATTACCAGTACAGCTGACAGGATAGACAGATCTGTCTGCTCCAGGTTCAGGTACCCAGCTGACATCCAGCTTGTTGTCCAGACTGAGGTGGGAGGCAGTGCAGGTGTAGTTGTGTCTCTCTCTCAGTTCCTCTGTACTGACCTCCAGACTCCTCCTCAGCTGGTATGTGCCGTTTCCATTGGGCAGCAGCTGCCCCCCATTCAAAGCCTGTTCTGCTATTGGCTGACTGTCTCTCAGCAGGGTCAGGTTGATGTGGCGGGGATAGAAACCAAACGCCAGACAGCTCACCTGCTGGACCCCTCCAGACATGGCTTTCTGTATGAGCCTGACTCTGGGACGCATGGGACGCACTTTATGCATTATACATTTCTTCTCTTTCTCCAGGAACGTTTTTATCAATGGTTATGTCTGAAAATCCTGTAGTATAGCCAATAGTCTACTGTATATAGGCTGTACTACAAGAAAGTCCTAATTATCTTGATGTTGCTGATAGTTTTGGCATTTTGGGAAACGACATTTGACGCTGTCGTTTCCCTTCCTATAGGGTGCTGTTATTTATGTTATGAATATTGATCCTAGTAGCAGATTTATAATTAAATCTGATATACACCAGAGAATAAAATGTCAATCTTACCAGCGTTTACAATGGTGTAAAATGAAACAACTAACAAAAAGACACACAGTTTGCCCATGGTTTTGAAAGTTTTTCAGTACCCTCGCTTCAAAGCTCTCAAATAAGAGCTTGCACACTTTCACTTTCTTGGTGAACAGCCTGTGATGACCTTTGAACTGTCTGCAATGTAAACAGTCTCTCAAACACAGCAAAGGATTTTAAAGATAAATAGATGTTTTATTGCAGATAGAAAGGTTTTCTGTCTGCTGGTTACGGCACGTAGTGTGCCAAGCTCAAATCAGGATGCTGTCTCAATTAGCAAAAACTCTCCTGTCTCAGCCAAGATGGTGCCGACAGACGCGGTCGCCCTGCTGCTAGCTACTAGCCAACTTTGCATTATTTTATATCAAATCAAATCAAATTGTATTTGTCACATGCGCCGAACACAACAGATGTAGCCCTTACAATGAAATGCTTACTTACAAGCCCTTAACCAACAATGCAGTTTTAAGAAAATAGACTTAATAAAATATTTACAAAATAAACTCAAGTTTAAAAAAAAAAGTACACAAGAAAATAACAATAACGAGGCTATATACTGAATAATCCTGAATTTAAAATAGATTAAATTGAGATTTTGTGTCACTGGCCTACACTACTGGCCCACAATACCCCATAATGTCAATGTGGAGTAATGTTTTCAGACATTTAAACAAATTAATTAAAAATGAAAAAAATGAGTCAATAAGTGTTCAGCCCCTTTGTTATGGCAACCATAAAGAACTTCAGGAGTAAAAAATGTGCTTAACAAGTCACATAATATGTAGCATGGACTCACACAGACCATACAGTAACCTCACACAGACCATACAGTAACCTCACACAGACCATAGTAACCTCACACAGACCCTACAGTAACCTCACACAGACCATAGTAACCTCACACAGACCATACAGTAACCTCACACAGACCCTACAGTAACCTCACACAGACCCTACAGTAACCTCACACAGACCATACAGTAACCTCACACAGACCATACAGTAACCTAACACAGACCCTACAGTAACCTCACACAGACCATACAGTAACCTCACACAGACCATACAGTAACCTCACACAGACCATAGTAACCTCACACAGACCCTACAGTAACCTCACACAGACCATAGTAACCTCACACAGACCATACAGTAACCTCACACAGACCATACAGTAACCTAACACAGACCATAGTAACCTCACACAGACCATACAGTAACCTCACACAGACCCTACAGTAACCTCACACAGACCATACAGTCACCTCACACAGACCATACAGTCACCTCACACAGACCATACAGTAACCTCACACAGACCATACAGTAACCTAACACAGACCATAGTAACCTCACACAGACCATACAGTAACCTCACACAGACCCTACAGTAACCTCACACAGACCATACAGTCACCTCACACAGACCATACAGTAACCTAACACAGACCATACAGTAACCTCACACAGACCATACAGTCACCTCACACAGACCATACAGTAACCTAACACAGACCCTACAGTAACCTAACACAGACCATACAGTAACCTCACACAGACCATACAGTCACCTCACACAGACCATACAGTCACCTCACACAGACCCTACAGTAAGCGCGTAAGGCCCATGTGATTAACTCTGGTCACAGGGGTCCATGTTACATTCAGAAAACCGTATTTGATGACATGATGGTAGAACATGTAAGGTTGTGGTTTACATTACACACAGGGACCAACTGCCTTCCCTAGTAGGTTACAGAAACACACAGCTATAGAAATTACAAGTGTTCAAGGGTCTTTTTACTCTCCTATACATACTTATTGTCCCATAGAATTGACATGTATTCTGCCATGTATTCACAGAAAGCTTCTTGTGGAGTGGATATGAAGTGGTTATCAGTAATATCATTTTATAAATCAAATCAAACTTTATTTGTCACATGCGCCGAATACAAAAAGTGTCAACCTTACCGTGAAATGCTGACTGACAAGCCCTTAACCAACAGGTGTAGACCTTACAGTGGAATGCTTACTGACAAGCCCTTAACCAACAGGTGTAGACCTTACAGTGGAATGCTTACTGACAAGCCCTTAACCAACAGGTGTAGACCTTACAGTGGAATGCTTACTGACAAGCCCTTAACCAACAGGTGTAGACCTTACAGTGAAATGCTTACTGACAAGCCCCTAACCAACAGGTGTAGACCTTACAGTGAAATGCTTACTGACAAGCCCTTAACCAACAGGTGTAGACCTTACAGTGAAATGCTTACTGACAAGCCCTTAACCAACAGGTGTAGACCTTACAGTGAAATGCTTACTGACAAGCCCTTAACCAACAGGTGTAGACCTTACAGTGGAATGCTTCCTTACAAGCCCTTAACCAACAGGTGTAGACCTTACAGTGGAATGCTTCCTTACAAGCCCTTAACCAACAGGTGTAGACCTTACAGTGAAATGCTTCCTGACAAGCCCTTAACCAACAGGTGTAGACCTTACCGTGAAATGCTTACTGACAAGCCCTTAACCAACAGGTGTAGACCTTACAGTGGAATGCTGACTGACAAGCCCTTAACCAACAGGTGTAGACCTTACAGTGGAATGCTTCCTTACAAGCCCTTAACCAACAGGTGTAGACCTTACAGTGGAATGCTTCCTTACAAGCCCTTAACCAACAGGTGTAGACCTTACAGTGAAATGCTTCCTGACAAGCCCTTAACCAACAGGTGTAGACCTTACCGTGAAATGCTTACTGACAAGCCCTTAACCAACAGGTGTAGACCTTACAGTGGAATGCTTCCTTACAAGCCCTTAACCAACAGGTGTAGACCTTACAGTGGAATGCTTCCTTACAAGCCCTTAACCAACAGGTGTAGACCTTACAGTGAAATGCTTCCTGACAAGCCCTTAACCAACAGGTGTAGACCTTACCGTGAAATGCTTACTGACAAGCCCTTAACCAACAGGTGTAGACCTTACAGTGGAATGCTGACTGACAAGCCCTTAACCAACAGGTGTAGACCTTACAGTGGAATGCTTCCTTACAAGCCCTTAACCAACAGGTGTAGACCTTACAGTGGAATGCTTCCTTACAAGCCCTTAACCAACAGGTGTAGACCTTACAGTGAAATGCTTCCTGACAAGCCCTTAACCAACAGGTGTAGACCTTACCGTGAAATGCTTACTGACAAGCCCTTAACCAACAGGTGTAGACCTTACAGTGGAATGCTGACTGACAAGCCCTTAACCAACAGGTGTAGACCTTACAGTGAAATGCTTACTGACAAGCCCCTAACCAACAGGTGTAGACCTTACAGTGGAATGCTTACTGACAAGCCCTTAACCAACAGGTGTAGACCTTACACTGAAATGCTTCCTGACAAGCCCTTAACCAACATGTGTAGACCTTACAGTGGAATGCTTACTGACAAGCCCTTAACCAACAGGTGTAGACCTTACAGTGGAATGCTTACTGACAAGCCCTTAACCAACAGGTGTAGACCTTACAGTGGAATGCTTACTGACAAGCCCTTAACCAACAGGTGTAGACCTTACAGTGAAATGCTTACTGACAAGCCCCTAACCAACAGGTGTAGACCTTACAGTGAAATGCTTACTGACAAGCCCTTAACCAACAGGTGTAGACCTTACAGTGAAATGCTTCCTGACAAGCCCTTAACCAACAGGTGTAGACCTTACCGTGAAATGCTTACTGACAAGCCCTTAACCAACAGGTGTAGACCTTACAGTGGAATGCTGACTGACAAGCCCTTAACCAACAGGTGTAGACCTTACAGTGGAATGCTGACTGACAAGCCCTTAACCAACAGGTGTAGACCTTACAGTGAAATGCTTACTGACAAGCCCTTAACCAACAGGTGTAGACCTTACCGTGAAATGCTGACTGACAAGCCCTTAACCAACAGGTGTAGACCTTACCGTGAAATGCTGACTGACAAGCCCCTAACCAACAGGTGTAGACCTTACAGTGGAATGCTGACTGACAAGCCCTTAACCAACAGGTGTAGACCTAACAGTGAAATGTTGACTGACAAGCCCCTAACCAACAATACAACAGGTACCTAACAGTGAAATGTTGACTGACAAGCCCCTAACCAACAGGTGTAGACCTTACAGTGGAATGCTTACTGACAAGCCCCTAACCAACAGGTGTAGACCTTACAGCGAAATGCTGACTGACAAGCCCCTAACCAACAGGTGTAGACCTTACAGTGAAATGCTTCCTTACAAGCCCCTAACCAACAGGTGTAGACCTTACAGTGAAATGCTTCCTTACAAGCCCTTAAAACTTCTTGACACTAGAGGGGCGCCATTTCGACTTTGTAAAAATTCGTTCCCAAATTAAACTGCCTCGTACTCAATTCTTGCTCGTACAATATGCATATTATTATTACTATTGGATAGAAAACACTCTCTAGTTTCTAAAACCGTTTGAATTATTTCTCTGAGTGAAACAGAACTCATTCTGCAGCACATTTCCTGTCAGGGAGTGAGATTTCAGAAATCGAGGTCCCTGTTCTGAGGTCAGTTTATAAGTCCCCATGTAAGCCATCGGGCTACATGCACTGCATACGCCTTCCTCTAGATGTCAGTAAGCGGGGAGAATTTGAATGGAGTGGATTGCGCAATCTGGGGCCCTATATAAGACCGTGGAACGGAAGTACCGTTCTTTTCAACGGTGCGCCTGGCGCATCAGGAAATTCACAATGGCCTCCTGCAAAGCTTTCGTTTTAGCAGTTCTGTATCTCCGGTCATGTTTTTATTCGTTATAGTTGTTAAAGACATCATAAGGTAGTTAATTTAAACCGACTTATAGCAGTTTATTGCGATTTTCCTGGATTTCTTTGTGATGCGCTTTCACGAGTTGGACACCTCTCCAGTGGGTGGCTATCGTTAGCTGCTTTTTCCACATGAGAAGAGGACATCTTTCAACCAAAAGACGATTGTTCTGGAGAAAGGACACCTTGCCCAAGATTCTGATGGAAGCTCGGCAAATAGTAAGCAATCTTTATGTTGTTAATTCGTATTTATGTTGACAAATGTCAAATAATAATTCCGCCATGAATTTCGGTGCGGTCTCGCTTTAGCGCACGCTGTATGCTTGAAGTAACGTTAATTTTAAAAATGTAAACCAGCGATTGCATTAAGAACTAATTTGTCTTTCAATTGCTGTCCAACCAGTATTTTTTAGTCAAGTTTTGGAATAGTTACTGATTAGAATAGGTGCCTCTTCAAAGATTTCTCCAGACATTTTCTGGGCAGCTTTGCTACTTTTCTCATTGTATAACCACGATTTGTGGCGCTAAATATGCACATTTTCGAACACACTCTATATGCATTGTGTAATATGATGTTATAGGACTGTCATCTGAAGAATTCTGAGAAGGTTAGTGAAAAAATTAATATATTTTGGTGGTTTATACGTTATCGCTATTTTTGCCTTGAATCAATGCTGTTGTGATGTTTGCTATTGTGGTAAGCTAATATAACGCTATATTGTGTTTTCGCTGTAAAACACTTAGAAAATCTGAAATATTGGCTGGATTCACAAGATCTGTGTCTTTCATCTGCTGTACGCTGTGTATTTTTAAGAAATGTTTTATGATGAGTAATTAGGTAATACACGATGGTCTCTGTAGTTATTCTAGTCGCTTTGGTGAGAGTTGTGATGGTGGCTGCAATGGTAAACTATGATTTATACCTGAAATATGCAAATTTTTCTAACAAAACATATGCTATACAATAAATATGTTATCAGACTGTCATCTGATGAAGTTGTTTCTTGGTTAGTGGCTATTTACATCTTTATTTGGTCGAATTTGTGATAGCTACTGATGGAGTAAAAAAATGGTGGAGTAAAAAAGTGGTGTCTTTTGCTAACGTGGTTAGCTAATAGATTTACATATTGTGTCTTCCCTGTAAAACATTTTAAAAATCAGAAATGATGGCTGGATTCACAAGATGTGTATCTTTCATTTGGTGTCTTGGACTTGTGATTTCATGAACATTTTATTATATGATATCCCTGTGGCTTTAGGCTAGGCTATGCTAGTCAGCTTTTTTGATGGGGGGGATCCCGGATCCGGGTTTGGGAGGTGTTAGAGGTTTTAACCAACAGGTGTAGACCTTACAGTGAAATGCTTCCTTACAAGCCCCTAACCAACAGGTGTAGACCTTACAGTGAAATGCTTCCTTACAAGCCCTTAACCAACAGTTGTAGACCTTACAGTGAAATACTTACTTACAAGCCCCTAACCAACAGGTGTAGACCTTACAGTGGAATGCTTACTGACAAGCCCTTAACCAACAGGTGTAGACCTTACAGTGAAATGCTTACTTACAAGCCCCTAACCAACAGGTGTAGACCTTACAGTGGAATGCTTACTGACAAGCCCCTAACCAACAGGTGTAGACCTTACCGTGGAATGCTTACTGACAAGCCCTTAACCAACAGGTGTAGACCTTACAGTGAAATGCTGACTGACAAGCCCCTAACCAACAGGTGTAGACCTTACAGTGGAATGCTTACTGACAAGCCCTTAACCAACAGGTGTAGACCTTACAGTGGAATCCTTACTTACAAGCCCCTAACCAACAGGTGTAGACCTTACAGTGGAATGCTTACTGACAAGCCCTTAACCAACAGGTGTAGACCTTACAGTGGAATGCTTACTTACAAGCCCTTAACCAACAGGTGTAGACCTTACAGTGGAATGCTTACTGACAAGCCCTTAACCAACAGGTGTAGACCTTACAGTGAAATGCTTCCTGACAAGCCCTTAACCAACAGGTGTAGACCTTACAGTGAAATGCTTACTTACAAGCCCCTAACCAACAGGTGTAGACCTTACAGTGAAATGCTTACTGACAAGCCCTTAACCAACAGGTGTAGACCTTACAGTGAAATGCTTCCTGACAAGCCCTTAACCAACAGGTGTAGACCTTACAGTGGAATGCTTACTGACAAGCCCTTAACCAACAGGTGTAGACCTTACAGTGAAATGCTGACTGACAAGCCCCTAACCAACAGGTGTAGACCTTACAGTGGAATGCTTCCTTACAAGCCCCTAACCAACAGGTGTAGACCTTACAGTGAAATGCTTCCTTACAAGCCCTTAACCAACAGGTGTAGACCTTACAGTGAAATGCTTACTTACAAGCCCCTAACCAACAGGTGTAGACCTTACAGTGAAATGCTTACTTACAAGCCCCTAACCAACAGGTGTAGACCTTACAGTGAAATACTTCCTTACAAGCCCTTAACCAACAGTGCAGTTCAAGAAGAGCTAAGAAAATAGTAAAAAACTAAAAAAAGAACAATAATGAGACTATGACTTGGGTGACTTGCATCTCTGATGTGTTTTACTGTACATCTTTAAGGCAATGGACACCGGGTTAATAACATGTATTTTCTTACGATACAGTGCATAATTATTCAGTTCATAATTGCTCAGTTTCTCACGCAAAATAGTCTATAGATTACCAAATGGACACATTTTGTTTTAGTTGCTGACTGTATTTTCCATTCTGTTGGTCTGTATTGTTCAATCTGTATTGTTAAACTTGAACCAACTGGGGGCGGTGTAACATAATAAATTGTTATACTGCGCCTAAAGAACTTTTGACTACAATACAAAGTACTGAGATACAGTATTAAAACTCAGAGAAAAGTGTTATCAGGAAACAAAGCTTTATTTGTCATAAATATACAGTAAACAGAGACTCTGTCTCTCATGCACAACAGAGTAAGAATAAGAACCATATGTAACAACAGGAAAATTACAAAACAGAATGAAGTTGAAAGTTCATTGCAGAAACAAGACTGTTATAGCCACAAGTTAAAAACAGACATCCAATACAAACAAAATGTTTGACTCATCCTTACACGTTTATCTACAATAAGGTCCTGACTGTGAAAGTGAACATGTACATTTGGTAAAGAATGGAAATGTAGTAGACGGAACACGTGAAATGTAAAACAACTGTTGATTGTAATTCTTAATACAAAAGAACAAGACTGATATAGAGAAGGATTAGACAGAAATTGATGACATCACTATCCAATCCTTCTTTATTTCATTCTAGAACCAGGAAGCACAGAGCTAACCCCAAGACCATTTAACCCTCCATAGACGTCCTGAAAACAAAAACCGCCATTCAAGAGGCGAGACAAAGGTTATACTCATGCCCCTCTCCCATGCACACGCATGACCAATTGGAAATCAACCCCTATCCCTAGGGGTTCTTAATTAATGCCTACAGATCCGAAACCAGAGGCTAAGTACATCTAGACTACCGTGGGGCTAGAAACCAGTGGCTAAGTACATCTAGACTACCATGGGGCTAGGTAGAGCCATACCTTACTGCTTACACCTATCTGATCCATTTGAATCTACAATGGGCCATCAAGAAGCATACATGGATAATGGTAAAAGAGATTGATTTGAGATTAAGTAACACACCCCTTAGTAACCATATCATTGCTTATAGACTATTGACACCCCCTTTAGTAACCGTATCCCTGGTGATAGCCGTCCTGGTAACCGTCGTAGCCGTGGTGATGGTACCCATAGCCCCCGTACTCGTCCTCCGGGCAGCGCATGCCCAGTGACTGCTGGATGGCCATCTCCTGCCTGCGGAGCTGCATGGAGTCCACCAGGTCGTAGATAATAGCCATGGACCACATGGGGCTCGGGTACCACGACTTGACGTTGCCATCCTTTCCCACCAGCAGCATGGAGAAGTACTCTGGGCTGATCTGGAAGTAGTTGCGGATGTCTTTGACCAGGGTGGCCGAGAGGCCCTCGCGCTCCACCGTGGCGCTGCCTGGAAGGAGGAGAGAGAGATGGATAGGAGTCAGTCAATATCCTTTGGTATGATTGATGTCTTTGACTGAAGAGGCAGAGAGCCATACTCGCTCCTCGGCCAAGCTGCCTGTCTCAAGAGAAAGAAGAAATTAGGCCAAGCTGCCCCAGCCCCACCTCTCTGCCCCACCTCTCTATCCCAGCTCTCTGCCCCAGCCCCAGCTCTCTGCCCCACCTCTCTACCCCACCTCTCTGCCCCAGCTCTCTGCCCCAGCCCCACCTCTCTGCCACAGCCCCAGCTCTCTGCCCCAGCTCTCTACCCCAGCCCCACGTCTCTGCCCCAGCTCTCTGCCCCAGCCCCACCTCTCTGCCCCAGCTCTCTGCCCCACCTCTCTGCCCCAGCTCTCTGCTCCACCTCTCTGCCACTGCTTCACCTCTCTGCCCCAGCTCTCTGCCCCAGCCCCAGCTCTCTGCCCGAGCTCTCTGCCCCAGCCCCACCTCTCTGCCCCAGCTCTCTGTCCCAGCCCCAGCTCTCTGTCCCAGCCCCATCTCTCTGCCCCAGCTCCACCTCTCTGCCCCAGCTCTCTGCCCCAGCTCCACCTCTCTACCCCAGCTCTCTGCCCCAGCTCCACCTCTCTGCCCCATCTCTCTGCCCCAGCCCCATCTCTCTGTCCCAGCTCTCTACCCCAGCTCTCTGCCCTACCTCTCTACCTCAGCTCTCTACCCCAGCCCCAGCTCTCTGCCCCAGCCCCAGCTCTCTGCCCTTCCTCTCTGCCCCATCTCTCTGCCCCAGCCCCATCTCTTTGCCCCAGCTCTCTACCCCAGCCCCATCTCTCTGCCCCACCACTTTGCCCCAGCCCCATCTCTCTGCCCCAGCTCTCTGCCCCACCTCTCTACCCCAGCCCCACCTCTCTGTCCCAGCTCTCTGCCCCAGCCCCACCTCTCTGCCCCAGCCCCATCTCTCTGCCCCACCTCTCTACCCCAGCCCCACCTCTCTGCCCCAGCCCCATCTCTCTGCCCCACCTCTCTGCCCCAGCCCCATCTCTCTGCCCCAGCTCTCTGCCCCACCTCTCTGCCCCAGCTCCAGCTCTCTGCCCCAGCTCTGCCCCACCTCTCTGCCCCAGCCCCACCTCTCTGTCCCAGCTCTCTGCCCCAGCCCCACCTCTCTGCCCCATCTCTCTGCCCCAGCCCCCCCTCTCTGACCCAGCTCTCTGCCCCAGCCCCATCTCTCTGTTCCAGCTCTCTGCCCCAGCCCCACCTCTCTGCCCCAGCCCCACCTCTCTGTCCCAGCTCTCTGCCCCAGCCCCACCTCTCTGCCCCATCTCTCTACCCCATCTCTCTACCCCAGCCCCATCTCTCTGTCCCAGCTCTCTGCCCCATCCCCACCTCTCTGCCCCATCTCTCTGCCCCAGCCCCACCTCTCTGTCCCAGCTCTCTGCCCCAGCCCCACCACTCTGTCCCAGCTCTCTGCCCCAGCAACATCTCTCTGCCCCAGCCCCAGCTCTCTTTCCCTGCAAGCTACCACTTCATTCAAGGAAAGCTCCGAAAAAGAGCTCATATGAATGCTATTTGGATGGGCAGAGAAATGAATGGGAGGGTTTACATATTTCCTCCCTAACACCCCCACCACAGCAAATGTCTGTGTGCTTATGCAGCTGTGAGGGGTGTATGGATGGAGGGCTGTATGTGTTTGTGTTGATGGTGTGGTGTAGGCAGCAGCACCAACATGTTTTTGAGGTTGAGCCCCATACCACAGAGGAAAGATCAAACAAGTGTATCTGGTAGCATGGAGAGAATAAATAAACAAGGCTGGGCTATAGGGATGTGGACTGGGGGAGACAGCAGGAGTTAGGGCTGAGGCTGGGCTATAGGGATGTGGACCGGGGGAGACAGCAGGAGTTAGGGCTGAGGCTGGGCTATAGGGATGTGGACCGGGGGAGACAGCAGGAGCTAGGGCTGAGGCTGGGCTATAGGGATGTGGACCGGGGGAGACAGCAGGAGCTAGGGCTGAGACTGCGCTATAGGGATGTGGACTGGGGGAGACAGCAGGAGTTAGGGCTGAGACTGGGCTATAGGGATGTGGACCAGGGGAGACAGCAGGAGTAAGGGCTGAGACTGGGCTATAGGGATGTGGACCGGGGGAGACAGCAGGAGCTAGGGCTGAGACTGCGCTATAGGGATGTGGACTGGGGGAGACAGCAGGAGTTAGGGCTGAGACTGGGCTATAGTGATGTGGACCAGGGGAGACAGCAGGAGTAAGGGCTGAGACTGGGCTATAGGGATGTGGACCAGGGGAGACAGCAGGAGTTAGGGCTGAGACTGGGCTATAGGGATGTGGACCGGGGGGAGACAGCAGGAGTTAGGGCTGAGGCTGGGCTATAGGGATGTGGACCGGGGGAGACAGCAGGAGCTAGGGCTGAGACTGGGCTATAGGGATGTGGACCGGGGGAGGCAGCAGGAGTTAGAGCTGAGGCTGGGCTATAGGGATGTGGACTGGGGGAGACAGTAGGAGTTTGGGCTGAGGTTGGGCTAAAGGGATGTGGACTGGGGGAGACAGCAGGAGTTAGGGTTGAGGCTGGGCTATAAGGACGTGGACCGGGGGAGGCAGCAGGAGTTAGAGCTGAGGCTGGGCTATAGGGATGTGGACTGGGGGAGACAGTAGGAGTTTGGGCTGAGGCTGGGCTATAGGGATGTGGACTGGGGGAGACAGCAGGAGATAGGGCTGAGGCTGGGCTATAAGGACGTGGACCGGGGGAGGCAGCAGGAGTTAGAGCTGAGGCTGGGCTATAGGGATGTGGACTGGGGGAGACAGTAGGAGTTTGGGCTGAGGCTGGGCTATAGGGATGTGGACAGGGGGAGGCAGCAGGAGTTAGAGCTGAGGCTGGGCTATAGGGACGTGGACCGGGGGAGACAGCAGGAGTTAGGGCTGAGGCTGGGCTATAGGGACGTGGACCGGGGGAAACAGCAGGAGTTAGGGCTGAGGCTGGGCTAAAGGGACATGGACTGGGGGATACAGCAAGAGTTAGGGCTGAGGTTGGGCTATAGGGATGTGGACTGGGGGAGACAGCAGGAGTTAGGGCTGAGACTGGGCTATAGGGACGTGGACCGGGGTAGACAGCAGGAGTTAGAGCTGAGACTGGGCTATAGAGACTTGGACCGGGAGAGACAGCAGGAGCTAGGGCTGAGACTGGGCTATAGGGATGTGGACCGGTGGAGACAGCAGGAGCTAGGGCTGAGGCTGGGCTATAGGGACAAGGACTGGGGGAGGCAGCACGAGTTAGGGCTGAGGCTGGGCTATAGGAACAAGGACCTGGGGATACAGCAGGAGCTGGGCTGAGGCTGGGCTATAGGGATGTGGGCAGGGAGAGACAGCAGGAGTTAGGGCTGAGACTGGGCTATAGGGTCTTGGACTAGGGGAGACAGCAGGAGTTAGGGCTGAGGCTGGGCTATAGGGACTTGGACTGGGGGAGACAGCAGGAGTTAGGGCTGAGGCTGGGCTATAGGGACAAGGACTGGGGAAGACAGCAGGAGTTAGGGCTGAGGCTGGGCTATAGGGACTTGGACTGGGGGAGACAGCAGGAGTTAGGGCTGAGGCTGGGCTATAGGGACAAGGACTGGGGAAGTCAGCAGGAGTTAGGGCTGAGGCTGGGCTATAGGGACTTGGACTGGGGGAGACAGCAGGAGTTAGGGCTAAAGCTGGGCTATAGGGACTTGGACTGGGGGAGACAGCAGGAGTTAGGGCTGAGGCTGGGCTATAGGGACAAGGACTGGGGAAGACAGCAGGAGTTAGGGCTGAGGCTGGGCTATAGGGACTTGGACTGGGGGAGACAGCAGTAGCTAGGGCTGAGGCTGGGCTAAAGGAACGTGGACCGGGGGAGACAGCAGGAGTTAGGGCTGAGACTGGGCTATAGGAACGTGGACCGGGGGAGGCAGCAGGAGCTAGGGCTGAGGCTGGGCTATAGGGACGTGGACCGGGGGAGACAGCAGGAGTTAGGGCTGAGACTGGGCTATAGGGACAAGGACTGGGGAAGACAGCAGGAGTTAGGGCTGAGGCTGGGCTATAGGGACTTGGACTGGGGGAGACAGCAGTAGCTAGGGCTGAGGCTGGGCTATAGGAACGTGGACCGGGGGAGACAGCAGGAGTTAGGGCTGAGACTGGGCTATAGGGATGTGGACCGGGGGAGGCAGCAGGAGCTAGGGCTGAGGCTGGGCTATAGGGACGTGGACCGGGGGAGACAGCAGGAGTTAGGGCTGAGACTGGGCTATAGGGACAAGGTCTGGGGGAGGCAGCACGAGTTAGGACTGAGGCTGGGCTATAGGAACAAGGACCTGGGGATACAGCAGGAGCTGGGCTGAGGCTTTGCTATAGCGATGTGGGCTGGGAGAGACAGCAGGAGTTAGGGCTGAGACTGGGCTATAGGGTCTTGGACTAGGGGAGACAGCAGGAGTTAGGGCTGAGGCTGGGCTATAGGGACTTGGACTGGGGGAGACAGCAGGAGTTAGGGCTGATGCTGGGCTATAGGGACAAGGACTGGGGAAGACAGCAGGAGTTAGGGCTGAGGCTGGTCTATAGGGACTTGGACTGGGGGAGACAGCAGGAGTTAGGGCTGAGGCTGGGCTATAGGGACAAGGACTGGGGAAGTTAGCAGGAGTTAGGGCTGAGGCTGGGCTATAGGGACTTGGACTGGGGGAGACAGCAGGAGTTAGGGCTGAGGCTGGGCTATAGGGACTTGGACTGGGGGAGACAGCAGGAGTTAGGGCTGAGGCTGGGCTATAGGGACAAGGACTGGGGAAGACAGCAGGAGTTAGGGCTGAGGCTGGGCTATAGGGACTTGGACTGGGGGAGACAGCAGGAGTTAGGGCTGAGGCTGTGCTATAGGGACAAGGACTGGGGAAGACAGCAGGAGTTAGGGCTGAGGCTGGGCTATAGGGACTTGGACTGGGGGAGAGCTGGGAGCTGGGCTATAGTCTTGGACTGGGGGAAACAGCAGGAATTTGGGCTAAAGTTGAGCTACCTGCCTGCTGTGACAATTAAACAACATCAGACATTCAACAGCATGGGTGTATTAACTGAAGAACAAAACATAACCCAGCCCATTTATCCTCCATGTGTTTCCTGTTTTGTTTCCTCTTCACAGCCATTTCCTGTATGAAGTATGATACACATAGGCGCTGTGGAGACAACAAGGTTCTCACCGTTGATTGGATAGAGCTCTAGGACTCCTCCCTGATCCACTGCCTCCATGCCGACCAGCTTCAGGATGGAGATGTGTCTCAGGCCTGGGTCACCATGGAAACCACCACCATACAGACAAACACACAACAGAGAGGCCGTAGTAGCACATTAGAACAACAAAATACCCAACAACAACAACTTACAACGTAAAGTCAAACGTCTCCTATGGAGCATCTAAGTCAGGGTTCTTCAACCTGTAAACAATAAGGAAGAGAGGCGTTGATTGGTTAGGAAATCTTTATAGATTGAAGGTGCTCCTTAGTAAGAGAGAAACCTGTAGCGCTACTGAGTATGCAGGGTTTTGATCCAACCCCCTGCAATAACACACACCTGATTCAGCTAAGTAACGGCCCAGAGAGAAGACCTTGATCTCCAGGATCAGAGTCGGAGACTCCCCCAAAACGGATATAATTCAACCACTTGTTTCATATTCATCTCTAAACGTATTTATTCAATATGTGGATGCGGTCGTTCCTGATCAGAACCATCTGTGAGTTAGTCGTGATAATAGAGAGGGAATGTGAAGGACTTGTGTCCTGCTGAGCCAGACAGCTGGTTGTTCTGAAGACAGAAAAGCCACAGTAACCACATGAAAACACTGCTCTCTAAGGTGAGAGCCAAGAGCTGAATACCGTGGTACGAACCCAAAGCAGAGTCAGCAGCTAGGAGAAGCCTTGTTTATCAGAGAGGCCAGGTTTGAACACACACACACACACACCTAGCCAAGAGAAACAGAGGAGGGGATCAAAGTCTTTGATCTGAGACTATAGAACTGGTAGATGAGTAGGGAGTTACACTTCCATTAACCTTTTCTGAGGGATGTATGTTGTGTGTGTGTGTGTGGTTGTGTGTATGTGTGGTTGTGTGTGGTTGTGTATGTGTGTGTGTGTGTGTGAGTGAGAAACAGTGATCATGGTCCTCCTCAGTTTCAGTGACTGCAACACATGTATTATGACTTTTTCAGCGTGTTTACCTATCAAGCTAAAATGTAACAGATGAAATGAGAGCCCGAGTGTTGTTGACCGTGTTCTTCCAGATCAGGTCTGAATGGAGGCTGTTGTAAATCTAATATGATTTACACCTGCTGTGAACCACAGGGAGCAGTGTGTGTGTGTGTGTGTGTGTGTGTGTGTGTGTGTGTGTGTGTGTGTGTGTGTGTGTGTGTGTGTGTGTGTGTGTGTGTGTGTGTGTGTGTGTGTGTGTGTGTGTGTGTGTGTGTGTGTGTGTGTGTGTGTGTGTGTGTGTGCGTGTGTGTGCTGATTTACATATGTTGTGTGTGTACCAGAGTTTGGCACAACAAGTCCCAGACTGGTAAAACTTCTGACCCTATATGGTCTGACATGATTCATTTGTTGTTAAAAGGTTTAATATTGGTAATGGTGGAACCAGAATCTTTCAGAGCAGGTCACATGGTTTAAAAAAAAAAACAATCCTGGAGAAACTCCTGACTGTGGGAAGGATGAAAATCCTGTTAAAACTACAGCAACCTTTTTCTTGTTCATATTAATAATATTTTAAGGAAGGACTAGGGGGGTTTCCTACACACACAGAGAGAAAGCAAAATGATTGCACAGTAAAACGGCTGAGCTTGCTTTATTCAGGTTTGCATCGTGTAGTCCCGCACTATGCAACCGTAGGCCTTAATTAAAAGTGAACTCAGTCTATGTCAGCTATTGTGTTTATTGATAAATTTCAGTGTCAATATATTTCAGTCAATATATTTTATTAAACAAAATCAAAAGTGGTGTGGAAAGTGTGTCCTCGCTACAAGTTTTCCGGAGGCCCTGGTGAGACCACGGGATGATCCACACAGAGCCCAGATGATACTGTTGGCAGCACGCTGCTAGTAGATGGCTCTGATTTGACAACTGCCCAGTTTGTGTGTGTGTGCGTGTGTGCCTGTGTGCGTGTGAGCAGTTTATGGCCTGCTTCAGAAACAACGTGTCTTCCTGTTGATCTGAAAGGATAGGATAAATATGGTAAATATGGTAATAACTTAATGATTCCTTCTTATACTCACCCAGGTTGCAGGCTTGGCTGGTCAGGGCGTGAAGCTGCTGCTGATAGGACCATTCCTCATCGTTGGGGGCGGAAATTACAAACAGGCGACGCCTCCAACGGAACCTGAGAACCCAAAGACGGAACGAGGATGAGATGCAGTAGGATTAAACTATACGGTGATGTCATCAATCTCACGTATTTAAAGATCCTACAAGGCTCTTCATCAAGACTTGAACCAAGTCACTTCCTGTATAAACACTGTGAGTCACTGTCATTAGAACCAACAACCAACCCACTGGGTACTGACATCCTTTCAACGTCTAGTTTAGATTTACATCTGGTTGAGTGTAACGTTCTGACCTTTATTTCCTTTGTTTTTGTCTTTATTTAGTATGGTCAGGGCGTGAGTTGGGGTGGGTAGTCTATGTTTGTTTATCTATGTTTTTCTATTTCTGTGTTTGGCCTGATATGGTTCTCAATCAGAGGCAGGTGTTAGTCATTGTCTCTGATTGGGAACCATATTTAGGTAGCCTGTTTTGTGTTGGGTTTTGTGGGTGATTGTTCCTGTTCATCTGTTCTGTGTTCCCATGTTCAGGACTGTAGCGTTTTTGGTTCCTTCTGTCAGTTTGTTGTTTTTGATCGTCGTTTAAATATCCTAATTAAAACATGGATTATCATCACGCTGCATTTTGGTCCACCTCTCTTTCACCCGAAGACAGCCGTTACATTGAGTTGTCAACTAACGTGAATTCAACGTGAAATCAACAAAACATGTCACCATGTCATTGGATTTCGTTAACAAGTTATGTGAAAAAAATACATTTCTTTACGTTGATGACTCTACAATCAGTTTTCCATGTTGATTCAACGTTATCACATATAACTTTTTTTATTTTGAAATGATGTGGAACAAAGTTGACTCAACCAGTTTTTGCCCAGTGGGAAATCATTTCCTGTCTGAACACAGTGGGTCATGGTCATTAGACTGGAATTTAGTCTCCATTGCAACAAACCACAGTCAATCTGGTTAAAAGTCAAAACTTTGGACACATATTCATTCAAGGGATTTTCTTCATTTTTACTACTTTCTACATTGTAGAATAATAGTGATGACATCAAAACTATGAAATAACACATATGGAATCAAGTAGTAACCAAAAAAGTGTTTAACATATACAAAAATATTTTCTTCAAAGTAGCCTGGCTTTGCCTTGGTGACAGCTTTGCACACTCTTGGCATTCTCTCAACCAGCTTCATGAGGAATACTTTTCCAACAGTATTGAAGAAGTTCCTACATATGCTGGCTTGTTGGCTGCTTTTCCTTCACTCTGCGGTCCAACTCCTCCCAAACCATTTTAATTGGGTTGAGGTTGGGTGATTGTGGAGACCAGGTCATCTGATGTTGCACTCCATTACTCTCCTTGGTCAAATAGCCCTTACACAGCCTGGAGGAGTGTTTTGGGTCATTGTCCTGATGAAAAACAAATGATAGTCCCACTAAGCGCAAACCAGATGGGATGGCGTATCGCTGCAGAATGCTGTGGTAGCCATGCTCGTTAAGTGTGCCTTAAGTTCTAAATAAATCACTGACAGTGTCACCAGCAAGCACCCCCACACCATCACAGTTCCTCCTCCATGCTTCACGGTGGGAACAACTCATGCGGAGATCATCCATTCACCTACTCTGTGTCTCACAAAGACACGGCGGTTGGAACCAACAATTTCCAACTTGGACTCATCTGACCAAAGGACAGATTTCAACCGGTCTAATGTCCATTGCTCGTGTTTCTTGGCCCAAGTAAGTCTCTTCTTCTTATTGGTGTCCTTTAGTAGTGGTTTCTTTGCAGCAATTAGACCACGAAGGCCTGATTCACGCAGTCTCCTCTGAACAGTTGATGTTGAGATGTGTCTGTTACTTGAACTCTGTGAAGCATTTATTTGGGCTGCAATTTCTGAGGCTGGTAACTCTAATGAACTATGGACTTGGTCTTTTACCAAATAGGGCTATCGTCTGAATACCACCCCTACATTGTCACAACACAACTGATTGTCTCACACACATTAAGAAGGAAAGAAATTCCACAAATTAACTTTTAACAAGGCACACCTGTTCATTGAAATGTCTTCCAGGTGACTACCTTATGAAGCTGGTTGAGAGAATGCCAAGGGTATGCAAAGCTGTTATCAAGGCAAAGGGTGGCTACTTTGAAGAATTTCAAATCTCAAATATATTTTTATTTGTTTAACACTTTTTTGGTTACTACATGATTCCATTTGTGTTATTTCATAGTTTTGATGTCTTCACTATTATTCTACAATGTAGAAAATAGTAAAATAAAGAAAAAGCCTTGAATGAGTAGGTGTGTCCAAACTTTTGACTGGTACTGTACATATATAAAAGTATGTGGACCCCTTTCAAATTAGTGGATTCGGATATTTCAGTCACACCCGTTTGTGACTGGTGTATAAAATCGATCACACAATTATGCAATCTACATAGACAAACATTGGCAGTAGAATGACCTTACTAAAGAGCTCAGTGACATTCAACCTGGCACGGTCATAGGGTGCCAATTTTCCAACAAGTCAGTTCGTCAAATTCCTGCACTGCTAGAGCTGCCCCGGTCAACTGTAAGTTCCGTTATTGTAAAGTGGAAACGTCTAGGAGCTACAAAGAGTCAGCCGCAAAGTGGTAGGCCACACAAGCTCACAGAACGGGACCGCCGAGTGCTGAAGCGCGTATTGCATAAAAATTGTCCTCGGTTGCAACACTCACTACCGAGATCCAAACTGCCTCTGGAAGCAACGTCAGCACTAGAACTGTTCATCGGGAGCTTCATGAAATGGGTTCCATGGCCGAGCAGCCGCACCCAAGCCTTAGATCACCATACGCAATGCCAAGTGTTGGCTGGAGTTGTGTAAAGCTCACCGCCACTGGACTCTGGACTGGAAACACGTTATCCAGAGTGATGAATCACGCTTCACCATCTGGCAGTCTGACGGACGAATCTGGGTTTAGCGGATGCCAGGAGAATGCTACCTGCCTGAATGCATAGTGCCAACTGTAAAGTTTGGTTTATGAGTAATAATGTTTTGGGGCTGTTTTTCATGATTCGGGCTAGGCTTCTTAGTTCCAGTGAAGGGAAATCTTAATGCTACAGCATACAAGGACATTCTAGACGATTCTGTGCTTCCAACTTTGTGGCAACAGTTTGGGGAAGGCCCTTTTCGGATTCAGCATGACAATGCCCCCGTGCACAAAGTGAGGTCCATACAGAAATGTTTTTTTTTTCGAGATCGGTGTGGAAGAACTTGACTGGCCTGCACAGAGCCCTGACCTCAACCCCATCGGACATCTTTGGGACAACTTGGAATGCCGACTGCGAGCCAGGCCTAATCGCCCAAAATCAGTGCCCGACCTCACTAATGCTCTTGTGGCTGAATGGAAGCAAGTCCCTGCAGCAATGTTCCAACTTCTAGTGGAAAGCCATACCAGAAGACTAGAGGCTGTTATAGCAGCAAAGGGGGGACCAACTTCATATTAATGCCTATGATTTTGGAATGAGATGTTCGATAAGCAGGTGTCCACATACTGTTGGTCATGTAGTTTATATACGGGACCAGAGTCAATCGATCCAAGACCAAGGTGTTAGTGTATCCTACAATACTGGAAATAAAATATTCATTTAGCAGACACATTTATCCAAAGAGACTTACAGTTGTGTGTACATGCATTTTTAACGTATGGGTGTTAATATTAATGTTGACATGGCTATCTGTCAATTCTGACCACTCCTCAGCCAGATCCCTACCTGGCAGAATGAGGCAATATTCCCACCGGCTACGGAGCAAAATGTATGTTTCATATGGAGCAAAATGTCTGTTTCATATGGAGCAAAATGTCTGTTTCATATGGAGCAAAATGTCTGTTTCATATGGAGCAAAATGTCTGTTTCATACGGAGCAAAATGTCTGTTTCAGATTCCAGCCATTCCCAGCCTAGGCGTGAGAGACACACACACACACACACACACACACACACACACACACACACACACACACACACACACACACACACACACACACACACACACACACACACACACTACCTGGAGAGGAAGTTCTCAAGTGATCTTGGTTTGTCCTCCTTCTTGCAGGCCACTCCATCTCTCTTCTGCTGTTCCATCTCTCTGATGCGAGAGGTGAAGGTGTCGACGTAATCGAACACAGCCTTCATGGCAATGGGAACCTCATAGGATTGCTGTTGGAGGGACACACATCATCAAGTCAGTGGACCAAAAAGGTAACCAACCATTGAAGGATTTGAGTGTACAATCCCTATTATTCTAGTGGTCAGGAGAAAAATGTAAGAAATGCTATTCCTAGGTTATAATGATTCCAGTATTCCTAGAAAAACCTCAAACCCTGTATCCTGTATTCCAAGAGACTGAGCAATGTGTTCCAGTTTGTTATGACTTCACAGGCATTCTCTGCATGTTTCTGAGAAGCACAACCAGAGCAGTGGGCCATGGGGTTCAAGACATTGGGCCATGGAGTTCAACACAGTGGGCCATGTGGTTCAAGACATTGGGCCATGGAGTTCAACACAGTGGGCCATGTGGTTCAAGACATTGGGCCATGGGGTTCAAGACATTGGGCCATGGAGTTCAACACAGTGGGCCATGTGGTTCAAGACATTGGGCCATGGGGTTCAACACAGTGGGCCATGGGGTTCAACACAGTGGGCCATGTGGTTCAAGACAGTGGGCCATGGGGTTCAACACAGTGGGCCATGGGGTTCAACACAGTGGGCCATGGGGTTCAACACATTGGGCCATGTGGTTCAAGACAGTGGGCCATGGGGTTCAACACAGTGGGCCATGGGGTTCAAGACATTGGGCCATGGGGTTCAACACAGTGGGCCATGGGGTTCAAGACAGTGGGCCATGGGGTTCAACACAGTGGGCCATGGGGTTCAAGACAGTGGGCCATGGGGTTCAACACAGTGGGCCATGGGGTTCAACACAGTGGGCCATGGGGTTCAACACAACTCTGTTCAGAACGTGATAAATTCCACCATGCAGCTTATTTTTTAGGAACAGCAGGGATCCCAGCATAAAATATGATATTTTATAGGGCACACGCCCCTATCTCTCTCATACCCACACCCTGTAATAGACTTTCATGTCTTAATATACTTTCCTGTCTGTCCTGACAGCAGTAGAGGGTTGGTTAAACAGTCTTTGTTTAATATTATGTCTAAAAACAGCCTGCCGATTTACACACACACACACTGCTGTTATGAGAAGGTCATGTTGTGTGAATTGAACCAGTGTTTGATCACTGCAGGATGTTGACAGTATGGTGAAGGCTGGTCAACCAACATGACTATTGGTCTAATGGGCTCAATAGAGAGGATAGGTGTGTGTGCTCCATTTAGTTCACTTGGCAAGACGGTTGGGTTGAGTACAGGCTTTAGGTCTAAATGGAATGGTCCCAAAAGTACCCACAATCAGGTGGACCAGATGAGCTAAATTAAGCATATCTATTAGGAAAGAGAGAGATACAGAGAGAGCGAAACAGAGAAAGAGAGATATACAGAGAGAGCGAAACAGAGAAAGAGAGCGATACAGAGAGAGAGATACAGAGAAAGAGAGATGTACAGAGAGAGCGAAACAGAGAAAGAGAGATATACAGAGAGAGCGAAACAGAGAAAGAGAGCGATACAGAGAGAGAGATACAGAGAGAGTGAGAGATACAGAGAGAGAGAGCGATACGGAGATACAGAGAGATAAAGAGAGAGAGAGAGAGGGATACAGAGAATGAGAAAGAGATAAAGATAAAGAGTGATATACAGAGAGAGAGAGAGAGATACAGAGAAAGAGAGCGATACGGAGATACAGAGAGAGAGCGAGAGATACAGAGAGAGAGAGATACAGAGAGATACAAGGAGATACAGAGAGATACAGAGAGAGAGTGATACAGAGAGAGTGAGAGAGTGAGAGTGAGAGTGAGAGTGAGAGTGAGAGAGAGAGAGAGAGAGAGAGAGAGAGAGAGAGAGAGAGAGAGAGAGAGAGAGAGAGAGAGAGAGAGAGAGAGAGAGAGAGAGAGAGAGAGAGAGAGCGAGAGAGAGACTGTTAGAGAATGAGACAGCGATACAGAGAAAGAGAGATATACAGAGAGAGAGAGAGAGAGAGAGAGATACAGACAGAAAGAGAGAGATACAGAGAGAGAGATACATAGAGAGCGAGAGACACAGAGAAAGAGAGAGATACAGAGAGAGAGATACAGAAAGAGACAGAGAGATACAGAGAAAGAGAGAGAGAGATACAGAGAGATAGAGAGAGAGAGAGAGAGAGAGAGAGAGAGATACAGAGAAATAGAGAGAGAGATACAGAGAAAAAGAGAGATTGAGAGATACAGAGAGAGAGACACAGAGAAAGAGAAATACACAGAGAGAGAGAGAGATACAGAGAAAGAGACAGATACGGAGAGAGATACAGAGAGAGAGAGATACAGAGAGAGAGAGATTCAAAGAGAGAATGAAAGAGATACTGATAGACAGAGAGTTAACCCCATAGAAATCCTATGAAATGATTGTTCTAAATCATAATTGTATTGGTAACCCCACCTTGAATCTCATGTCAGTGTCAGTGACGACCATGTAGAAGTGGTTGAAGGTCATACTGAACTCCTTCCTCAGCTCTGTAATCACATCCTGGTTCACCAGGTCTTCCTGGCGAAGACCTTTCATAGGCTTATCATTCTCTGAGAGGGGAGGAATGAGAGAGAGAGAGAGAGAGAGAGACAGAGACAGAGTGAGAGAGAGAGAGAAAATGAAGAAAGAGTCAAAAAAATGTAAATTGTGCATAAGAGTGCATTTTCAGGTAAGGAAGCTGAAACAACAACAAAAACAAAGCCTAGTACAACTACAGCCATTGGGAAACACGGATTGGACAACCCCCTTCCAATCAGGGACCGGATTGGTTGACATATGACCGACCAGAAGACATGTGCAGCCTCAAAAGTAAACATAGGTCCATATCAGTCCACAGCATGTTCAGGATAGATTATTAGTACTCCACCTATGCCTGTCTCTTCAGCTCTGCAAACATCATAGTGGTAAGGAGGAGACGAGTGGAAGGGACTAAGAGTTGTTTTTTGATGAGCGTCTCTCTGAGGTAAAATAATCTCAAGGGCAGAGGTTTATCACCCAAAGGAAGGGCAATCGTGTGTTTACTCTAGGTTTACTGCTTCCTCTACGGAGAAGAGACGCACACACACACAAACACCTCAGTCACTCACTCACTCATTCACACTGACACCCGCTCTATTCCAAAACACTGGCACTTCCCTCTCTCAAAAAGAGTTAAAGGAAGATGGCTGAAGCGGGAGAAGCCAACCTAGATTGTTTATCTTATTTTTATTTCCTTCAAATCTAAGGATTTTCTCACTCTGTTTTAACATGGATATTCCTCCTCAAAAAATGTATTCACATTTTTTTCCCTCCTCTGTTTTCCTTTGTTTTCGACTTGAATCCAGAACACCCAGAAAACCACAGCTGTCTTCAGTATGAGGTGATGATAGAAGACCACAGCTGTCTTTAATATGAGGTGATGATAGAAGACCACAGCTGTCTTTAAAATGAGGTGATGACAGAAGACCACAGCTGTCTTCTATATGAGGTGATGATAGAAGACCACAGCTGTCTTCAGTATGAGGTGATGATAGAAGGCCACAGCTGTCTTTAATATGAGGTGATGATAGAAGACCACAGATATCTTCTATATGAGGTGATAATAGGCGACCACAGATATCTTCTATATGAGGTAATGATAGAAGACAAGCTGTCTTCAGTATGAGGTGATGATAGAAGACCACAGCTGTCTTTATTGTGAGGTGATGATAGAAGACCACAGCTGTCTTTAATATGAGGTGATGATAGAAGACCACAGCTGTCTTCAGTATGAGGTGATGATAGAAGACCACAGCTGTCTTCAGTATGAGATGATGACAGAAGGCCACAGCTGTCTTTAATGAGGTGATGATAGAAGACCACAGCTGTCTTCAGTATGAGATGATGACAGAAGGCCACAGCTGTCTTTAATATCAGGTGATAATAGAAGACCACAGCCATCTTTATTATGAGATGATGATAGAAGACCATAGCTGTCTTTAATGAGGTGATGATAGAAGACCACAGCTGTCTTCAGTATGAGATGATGACAGAAGGCCACAGCTGTCTTTAATATCAGGTGATAATAGAAGACCACAGCCATCTTTATTATGAGATGATGATAGAAGACCACAGCTGTCTTTAATGAGGTGATAATAGAAGACCACAGTTGTCTTCAGTATACGGTGATGATAGAGACTATAAGTTAAGTTACTGTATGTTTTGACTGGAAACCGATCATTCTCCACACCTAGGATGATTTTGACATGATATGTTAATTAGGGACCCAAAACGTCTGAAATGCATTATTTTAGTACCGTATCAACAAAGGTTTTACAATGATATATAACCAATATGAAGATGAAGATTTTTTAAAACCAAAATCAAACCCTTTCTACAGAAAATATTTTCAACTTCACTTGGATTATATACCGTATATCTGTAGGTACATGGTTTCTAAGGAAAAGCAGTGTTGAGTCCTATCTGGTTTGGGTAAGTTTTAATAGTCACAGTGGGAACAACATCCCTTATTCACTTCCTAATGAACTCAGTCACCGTGTTTGTGTATACATCAATGTTATTCTCCGAGGCTACCCAGGGGCCTGTTGCACAAAAGTAGAATTAAGACATCCGGGATAAATGACTCAGCTGAGCTCAATGAAGCCAAAACATGTGCGTCCAGGCTTAATTGGTTGCACAAAGACCAAGCCAGGATGAGCAGACACGGATTCATTAAGCCAGGTGAAACCAATCCTGGATAGGTGCGCGCTCACGGCTCACTCAAATAGACCCCGCCACAGATCACAGATTAACTGATTTACCATGGCAACTAGAGCCGCGTACTTTTCCCCGTCGGAAGCACAAATCCTCATGGAGGCATACGAGGAGGTAAAAGATATAATTAAGAAGAAAGGCAACACCGCCACAGTGATAAAGCAAAGAGAAAAAGCGTGGCAAAGTATTGCAGACCGCCTGAATGCGTAAGTAGTGCACAATTACACACTCACCGCTCCGCTGAAACATTACAATTCAAATATTTAATTCACATCTCCAAAAATGCAGTTGTACTGTAATTATGAAACGGTTAAATTTTTAATTGAAATGCACTGCAGATATGAGTGAAATTGTGTAAAGTAACTCCATCACACTGTATAAAGCTATGATACATTTTTTGATATTTTTACTGAAAACAAGACAAAAATACCAAGTAATTTTTTGCAGTGTGACTCCATTAAATGTGTGTGTGTGTGTGTGTGTGTGTGTGTAGATTAAACATGAACGGGCCAAAACGGACATGGCAGCAGGTCAAAATCAAATACAAGAACATTCTGCAGAATGGTATGGTCCCTGACTAATATTTAACAAAGCACAAGCATATATTGTACCCAGAAGGTGCCTGCTCACACATTGTCTGTACTGTTTTAGCAGTGAAAAAGAATACCCACAGACAAGGCACGGGTGGTGGGTCACCAAAGGCTGACCTTACCCCAGCAGAGGACATGGCCTTGGAGCTAAATAAAGGCAGGCCCGTCTTAGAGGGGATCCCTGGGGGGAAAGAGACGAGCATAGGTTCCTCCCAAGATGCCACCCGCTTCATTCAAGGTATGTCCTTCCATCTCTACATGGGATACAACCACATTCATATTGAATCAATTTGGACTGTCTGACTTTGGTTTACCTATTGCCTTGCAGTGTCTGGCAGCACTGTGTTCCTGTTAGAGCCACCAGCACAAGCACCAGACGATGCTGATCCAGTGAGTACTCCATCAAAGGCATACTGTAGGCCTGGCATGTCTTGTCTACTAGCTTCAATATGAATCCGATTAAATGTGATAGGGTGAAGGCCCCAGTGCAGCAGCAACAGCACATGATGGAGACGATGATGAGGAGGAGACCATCTCTCTGGATTCCAGAAGGCATGAGGTATCATGTTAAGACTGTGAAAGTACTATTTACTCTACAATGGTGAGGAGTCCTCATCAAAATCAAAAAATCTAATTTCTTTTACAGGACCCAGATGCTATACAGTGGGAAAACCAGCCTGGCAACATAGTGCGTATTAATAAAAGGACACCACATCCTGCCAAATTCCAGCTGCGCTAATTGTATTGTGTTCACAGAGCTCACAAGCTATCAGAAAGTTGTATGGCAACCACCTCCGGCGCCAAATAGAACTGGCAGACATAGACATTCAGTACAAGAAGAAAAAGATGGAAAATCTTGCACTGGAGTCCGAAATAAAAAAGAGGACAATTAGGAAACTGGACCTTGAAATAAAAAAACTTGAGAGGGAGGTGAGATATGCCTTCAATGTACACTGTATGCTAACTGTAACACAAATGTATTAATCATTATTTTTCTTTCCTCCCCCAGCTCCAAGAAGATGACACAGCTCAAAATAAAAAATTAGGTATATTCTCGTAAAGTCAAGTGAGCCATGACATATGAGCTCTTATTGTGAGCACACAGGACGGTGGCATCTTTCTAAGGTTTTTTTTATTTTCCCAGCAATCAGTACAACCAAGTCATCGTTATAAGGCATCGCCCTCTTTTGCCCACCCCCCCAGCACCAGGTGTGGCCACTAGCCTATATGAAGGCCCAAAATTGTGTGTTCCTTTCTGCTCTGACAATGGCATGCCCATTCGTGCGAGATGTGGTGGATGAAGAAGCACTTGTGCTGAGGAGAGCCTTCAGGCGAGAAAGGGTCTTCAGGGACCGGTTGGACCCACTGGCCTTCCCTGATGACCATCTATATGAAAGATACAGGTTTTCTGCAGATGGCATCAGGTATCTATGCAGACTACTGGGTCCCAGGATTAAGCACCGCACTGCACGGAGCCATGCACTGAGTGTGGAGCAAATGGTTTGTGTGGCCTTGCGCTTTTTTGCTAGTGGAGCCTTCCTGTACTCAGTGGGGGATGCAGAACAGCTGAACAAGGCCACAATTTGCCGCACAATAAGGAGTGTGTGTCTGGCTATCAAAGCATTAGCAGATGTCTTCATCTCCTTCCCTGGCCACAGAAGACTCTGTGACATCAAAGAGGAGTTCTATAGGATTGCAGGTAAGAGGATCTACAAATTACAGGACAACTGTTAACACATAGTAGGATACTCATTACTTTGTGTGACAGGTTTCCCCAATGTCATTGGTGCAGTGGACTGCACACACATAAGGATAAAAGCCCCCTCAGGTGCCCATGAGGCCGATTTTGTGAATAGGAAATCCTTTCACAGCATTAATGTTCAGGTGAACATAACTTTTTGATATTGTCCATTGACGAACACTCTGCATTGCCAGTGATGTGCATTGATTGGTGTAATATTCCTCATCTTATGATTTCAGATGGTCTGCAATGCTGACTGTGTGATCAGCAATGTTGTGGCAAAATGGCCTGGCTCAGTCCATGACTCCAGAATCTTTCGGGCCTCTGAAATCTATCAGTGCCTATCACAAGGTAAGCCACACAACCCCTATTTATAACCATCATGGCTGTGTCAAGAATATCACTGTGTTTATGAGGTAGTAATGATGAGATTTTGTGTTGACAGGTGAATTCTCTGGTGTGTTGCTGGGAGACAGGGGGTATGGCTGCCAGCCTTTTCTCCTGACACCTTTCACAGACCCCCAGGAAGCACAGCAGGCCTACAACCATGCCCATGCCAGGACCAGGGCCAGAGTTGAAATGACCTTTGGCCTCCTGAAGGCACGCTTTCACTGCCTTCACAAATTAAGGGTCAGCCCTGTTAGGGCATGTGATATTACTGTGGCTTGTGCTGTCCTCCACAATGTGGCCTGCCTGAGGAAGGAGAGGGCCCCCAGAGTGCCACCAGCCATGGACTGGGACAATCCGGCAATCTTCCCTGATGACGACAGTGGTCGGCTGCTGAGGGACCAATATGTGTTGAATTATTTTAGTTAGTATGTGTGCTTTCAATTTTGGTTAAATATGTCCTGCGGTGGCAGAGGAATTTGGTTTTTTTTGGGTTCGTTTTTTGACGAATTTGGCCTCTTATGATGTTTGTGCGGTATACTGTGTGTAATACAAGGCTGCAGGGAGGCTACTGCATCCATTCATTTGTCTGTTCAGTTGATGTGTATGGATTTGTCCTGCATTTATTTTAGTGTGCAGACATGCAGGGTGTGTTATATACAGACCTTTGAATGTGTATGTATCATTTTGTATAATATGCTTGGATTCTGTGCTTTCCATCTTGTAGAGTCACTGTGACTTCAGTTTCGAAAGGAGCTGATGGTTTACCTGCTTTGTTTTGTCCTTATTCAATAAAGGAACATAATGTTACACATTGTGTTTTTATATTCATATGGAATGTGTATTTGTTTATATGACAGAGTACTAGGGCCACACTGAAGAAAAAGGATAAAGTCATAAATTTATGAGGCTGGTTCTTTCTGCAGAAAAGCTACATATTGTTTTTACAGTTTTGATACTTATGACAATGTGATACTTAATATTCTGGCACATCAGCATGTCTTTGTTTATGAAACCATACTGAAGTACAATTTCACGAAATGCCCCACATCTGTCATTTTAACAACTGTCCTCCTTTAAAACAACTGGTTACAATATTATGACTTGTGTTTTTTTCCCCTCTGTGGCCCTAATATTCTATCATTTTATATATAGCCTTATAGTCTATGGGAAACTGTAAATTATCTAATGATAGCAACATCATCTAAAAATCATTTTTTATCCAAAATCATTGAAATTAATGATCACAAACGTTTAAATAATAACAGTGGGTCTAGTTATATGTGATAACAATGTATAGTGAGCAGTGAAATAACTATTGGTTTCCATTTGTGGTGACTGCTGACTGACATTAGGGATGAGATTAAATAGATCCTGGAATTTAGCCTGGTCTGGAGCAGGCTAGCTCCACAGAATAAATCTCCATGGTAATTTATACCATAACATATCCTCCTGCCCCCTATCCATCTTTAGTGCAACCGGATTACGGATCAATTGAGCCAGGATCACCAAGATATCCTGGCTTAATCCCTTATCCTAGTTTTGTGCAACAGGCCCCAGAACATATCTCAGTTCACGTGATCAAAACAATCTTTAAGCATGGATTCTGATTGGTCAGACCAGCGTTGAATAAACCTTAGCATGAGTACTTCCTGTTTGAGGTTCTGCCAATATGAAGGGAGGAGCAAAATGGAGTCGTGATCTGATTTGCCGAAAGAAGGGCGGGGGAGGGCCTTGTAGGCTTCCCGCAAGAGAGAATAGCAATGGTTGAGTGTTTTCCCAGCGCGAGTACTGGGACCCAACAGTCAATGTGTTGATAGAACTTCGGTAGCGTTTTCCTCAAATTTGTTTTAATAAAATCCCCAGCTACAATATATGTGGCCTCAGGATATGTGGTGTCCAATTTGCATAAAGTCTGGTGTAGATCCTTGAGGGCCGTTGTGGTATCGGCTTGAGGGGGAATATACACCGATGTGACTATAACCCGAAGAAAATTCTCTTGGGAGGTAATACGGTCGGCATGTGTTTTTTGGACACATATTTTAGCCCCTTATTTTTGGGAATCTTCATGCATAAACAGATATCTCCACCTTAAACTGACAGATTTACATGAGGATTTGTTTATTATGTCTCTTAGATTGACCAATGGGTACTTCAATAGCTTAATTAAGATAAGTTCACAGACACAGACCCTGTCTTCTCCTTCTGACACAGACCCTGTCTTCTCCTCATGACACAGACCCTGTCTTCTCCTCCTGACCCGGACCCTGTCTTCTCCTCCTGACCCGGACCCTGTCTTCTCCTCCTGACCCAGACCCTGCCTTCTCCTCCTGACCCGGACCCTGTCTTCTCCTCCTGACCCGGACCCTGTCTTCTCCTCTTGACCCAGACCCTGTCTTCTCCTCCTGACACAGACCCTGTCTTCTCCTCCTGACCCGGACCCTGTCTTCTCCTCTTGACCCGGACCCTGTCTTCTCCTCCTGACCCAGACCCTGTCTTCTCCTCCTGACCTGGACCCTGTCTTCTCCTCCTGACACAGACCCTGTCTTCTCCTCCTGACACAGACCCTGTCTTCTCCTCCTGACCCAGACCCTGTCTTCTCCTCCTGACCAAGACCATGTCTTCTCCTCCTGACACAGACCCTGTGTTCTCCTCCTGACCCGGACCCTGTCTTCTCCTCCTGACCCGGACCCTGTCTTCTCCTCCTGACCCGGACCCTGTCTTCTCCTCCTGACACAGACCCTGTGTTCTCCTCCTGACCCGGACCCTGTCCGCTCCTCCTGACCCGGGCCCTATCTTCTCTTCCTGACCCGGACCCTGTCTTCTCCTCCTGAACTGGACCCTGTCTTCTCCTCCTGACCCGGACTCTGTCTTTGTGAAACCCTTCCATATCTTACATCCTCTGTATACTGTTTACCATTCAATGTTTATAGTGCCCCATTCACCTCCATTCACCGAACCATTTTCACCATTGTCGACCCTGTCTGTAGTGGTATGATGGTTTAAGGTACTTACCCAGCTGGTAGTGATCTATCTTCATGGTGGAGTTGGTGAGCGAGCCAAAGATGGTGATGATGGAGACTTTCCTGATGGCCATCTCACACACCGTCTCCAGGTACTCATCTTTCTGTTGCAGGTACATATTGCTCTCCTCATTGGGGGTTGTTATGATCTGGAGACACACACACACACACACAGAGAAAGAAAGACTGGGTTAGACCGGGTTACACACACATGCATGCACACACTCGCACGCCAGCACACACACACACACCGCTGTTGAGATTGTGTTTACATTAGACAGCGGGGAGGGAGAGGATGAGGACTGTGTTTCCCACCCTGCCCTTGGCTGCACTCCTATGATAAAATTTTTGAAAGGCTGTACTCCAATCTATAACAACACAACTGTACTATACAGTCTGCTAGTACTCTAAAGCTGTTAAGTCAGTGCTAGGCAGTTTACTACAGCGCTTATGTCAGTGCTATGACGTTTCTGACTGTGTGCTATTGCTGCTATTGTATTGTGGCTTTGATATGTTATTGGGATGTGGAACAAATTGGATTTAAATCAAATTTATTTTTGTTATTAGTTACAATATCCCATATATTGCTTCATTAGTTCTCTAAAGTCTTCTATTTGTTTCAGTGGTGCGTTTGTAGTCCTGACGGTTTCTCTGGGGATCCTGGCGCCACACCGAGAAACAACGGGAAACACTTTTCTTACCACGAGTCTTCTCCTGTTCTCAAAGTAGTCCAGGAAGGAAGCCATGGATCCCCTAGGAGGCGGAGGCTTCTTGGTGGGTTTGTAGTACTCCTCTTTCTCAGGATTCTTTGACACCTTCTTTCCGTTCTTCTTTCCGTTGTTTTTGCCCTCCTTCCCTGCCTTCGCTCCTCTCCTCTCGGCCTTGTCCCTCTTGGCGGCCTTGTCTGGTTTGCCCTTCTTCTTTTTCTTCTTCTTCTCAGTATTGTCGTGTTTTCCCTTGCCCCTCTTGGCTGGGCTGACCTCTGTGTTGACCTCTGTCTGTGTCTCTGGGTCGCTGACGGTGGGCCGGCCAGATTCGTACTTGTCCTCATACTCATTATTTAACACCTGGATGAGAGGAGAGGAGGATAATACTTAATTGATCACCAAAATCAAGCCTGATGCAACATTCTATCTCAACAGCAATGTAATAAGTGAAATGTAATAAGTCCACAGCATACCATTTCATTCTTCCTCTTGGTCGGTTTGCCCTTGGTGGGTTTGTGCTGGGTGGGCACCACTTCTGCCTGCTGACGGCCATTGTGGTCCTTCCCCTCCTTGTCTGTTCGGTTGTCCCCAGACGGGGTGGTCTTGGCTGGGTACCTGTCCCTCTGCCTCTCCCTGTCTCTGCGGTTATAGTAATATGGCTCAGCTGTGGTCCTAGGGGAAGGCAGCCAGTCAGGGGTGGTCTGGGCTTTTGTGGGTCTCTGGGTTGTGGTGGAAGTAGCAGTGGTGGTCTGTTGTGTGGTTGTAGTCTGTTTAGTTGTGGTCGTTGTAGTCCTTTTAGTCGTGGTTGTTGTGGGTTTTGGTGTGGGTTTTGGTGTGGTTGTCGTGGTGGCTTTTGTCGTGGTGGCTTTTGTCGTGGTCCTTGTGGGTCGCATAGTTGTGGTAGTTGTTGCTGTGGTAGTTGTCGTCGGCCTCATTGTCGTTGTGGCAACAGTGGTGGTTGTCGTGGGTCTCCTCATTGGCTTCCTCACCGGCTTCCTCTCTGGGGGCGGGTCTACCTGTCCACCTGTTTCCACTACCGTCCCTGAGTCTCCACCCCCCTCCTCCACCTGGCCCTCTACTCCCGCCCCTTTACACTTCTGGACGAATCCCTTCTGTCGGATCTTCTCCAGCTTCCTCATTGGTGCCTTGTCGATGACCTCGTACATGGCCTCCAGCCTGACTGGATAGGGGTACCTCTCCTCCACCTGGAGGGTTTTCCTCAGAAGTACCATTCCAAATTTACCTGGACAGGACAGGGTGACAGATAAGAGATTACATTTACTGAATAAAATAGTCTAGCTTTCATGGCTTTGGCCACAATCAACATGCAGAAAGGAGACAATCTCACCAAGCACGCTGTAAGCATCCCAAACTTACCTGGAAAGACTCAGATTTATGTTGTTACCCTCACAATTTAATATTCATGTTCACTGCTTTTCAGCATATCATATGCAGCAAACATGCAAATAGCCAACCCCACACAACCCTGTAACCCCCACATCAAACAGGTGACATGTTTGAATGGTCTAGGACAGGTGTGACCAGTATGGTAATGGTTCATTGCTGGGTTGTTGGCGTTGTGACACTAAGTTGGTTTGTTTTGTTAAAAACTGCTGGGGTATTGATAATGTGTGCTGGGTTATTGAGATCACAGGAGGCTGCTGAGGGGAGGTCGGCTCAAAATAATGGCTGGAACGGAGTAAATGGAATGGCATCAAACTCATGGAAACCAACTGTTTTATGTATTTGATACCATTCAACCTATTCCGCTCCATCCATTACCATGAGCCCGCCCTCCCCAAATAAGGTGCCACCAAACTCCTGTGATTGAGATATGACCAAGTGGCTCAGATCAGAAGAGATGTTGCTTAGTAGGGGCGTGGCTTTGATATAGTTCATTTTGGGCACCTGTGACAGTAAATGCCATTCCGGTTCATCTGTTCTGTTGTATTGTTATCACAAATTAATACTTAACACTTTTGTAGTTTTAAAGAAGCTTGAAAGTATCGGAGTTCCTCAAGAGCCTATGCATATCCCAATGCTGGGATACGTAAACAATAATGTTATTGGAATATGTAATGTGCAAAAGGAAGGACATTTTTCATTTGTCATATACAAACTTAACATGATGAACAGGAGTGACAGATCTGCCAACACTGAAGGAGTAGGGGATAGTTTTCAGATAGGACCATGCCTTTACCTTTCTCCAGTTTGAGGAAGGTCATGAGGCGGGGGATGAGCGCTGTGTCCAAAGGTTCCTCCATCACCTTCCCCTCTCTGGTGATCCGCCTCACCTTCCCACCCATCTCCCCCTCCTGGTGGAATATCACGATCTGCTGCACATGCCGCTCCGCCAGCTCACAGTACACGTCTGGCTTCAGCAGTGTCATCATTAGCCGGTAGTAACCGTCTGAGTCGTGCGGGGCAGAAATCACCAGAATTCGGTTTTTCCCTGCAAAGCTCGCCAGGAGGTTAGGTGACCCTGCACTGCTTGGTATGCGGGTCTGTCTGGTCCTCACCCTGAGAGTGCCTTCATCCTGAAGCATGACAGGATGGAGGGGAACACGCTGCCCGGCTGCCCTCCTCCCTACTGCCCCTGCCAGCGCTCCACCTCTTCTGCCTTGTCCAGCCCCAGTCCTGGCCCGAGGAACAGAGGCCTGGTCTGCCTGCATGTCCTCTCCGCGCGTAGCGCTGAGACCGGTGGGCACCGAGGCTGAGCTGGGTCCAGGGCGGGAGGTCCCTCCCCCGCCGACAGGGCGCTTTCTGCCGGCTGCGCCCGGCTGCAGACGCCCGTTGTTGAGTATGGGCATCTGTTTGAGATGGGTCTGTTTGTCTGCGTGTCCTGCCCACGCTAGCAGACAGAGCAGAAACAGACCCAGAACAAACGCTCCCCGCATTATGGGAAGCTGTCAATTACAATGAAAAATCTGACAGAGTGAGAAATATTCAATAGTGTACATGGGACCTGTATGTCTATTTAGAACAGTTGTTTTCAGTAAATAAAAAATACAGTACAGCGCAGTAAAAAATAGATTGCAAGAGAGAGGCAAACACATTAGTGTTGTGTTTTAAAGCAGTGGAACAGCAGATAACCCCAACCCTACTTCACCAGCCTGCTATCAACATGACAGCTGCATGAAAACGTAGACAGGAAAACTCAACAAACTAGCCACTCATTGACGGAGTCAGCAATTCCTAAAAATCATTCCGGGTATTAGAAACCGTTATTCCAAACCTCCAAGTTCAGCTCTCCAAATCACCACACTATTTAGGGAAAAGACGCTGACTTTGTGCTTCTGGAATTTCTTTGCATATCAGTTATACACTCCAAGTGTACACAGCATTTTAACATCCACAAGTTAAGAAGTTAACTGATACAGCACTCTCGAAACAGCACTCTCTGACCGTTATTTGAAAAGACTGTCCAACTATCCAAATAAGCCATCTAAAAAGCTGGGAGTTTTCGGCATAGAAGTCTTTGTCCGGATTCAAGAGGAAAACCTGTAGAGAGTGGCTCTTCTGTATGGGAAACGCATCTCTATCTCCAGTCTCCCGATTTCCCAACCTAAAACTCTGCCGCTATCCCAGTAATGTCCACACAAACCATCTGCCCTGCCTTCGACTCTCCTCGCTGGTGCGGCGGCGCTATACAGCACCAGCCCCTGCACAGCGGGTTGCCAGTTGCAAACTAAATCTCTTTATCTGGAAATGTTGTAGTCTTTCAGTCTTTTGGGAAACCCTTCTGACTAAAACTACTCTTATAAAACACCAAATGATTCACAAAATACAATATCTAATTTATGAATTCATTTTACATTTACTGCTCATTTTAATTCAATTAAAAGTTTGGATTTTATTCACAACTGGCAACCCCGCTGGAGAGAGCTCTCTGGGAAGAGAACTGACCATAGCTAATCTCAATGTCAAGTTCCTCCCATAAACTGTAATGAGGAACGGCTTCTATTGCCCACATCCATTCCCTTTGAAATGTTCCAAAATAGCCGGGGCTTTCCCCATGCAAGACTTGTTCAAATGGCAACAATAATAAATAAGCGGCGCATTAAAGATGAATGGACTTTTGGGTCATTTAAGAACTGAAAGCTTTGGTAAATTTAGACTGAGACTTTGGCAGTGCATCTATTCTCCTCTAAACTGTAGGCTACATATTATTACTGTAAGCCTCCACAGAGTCAAGTTGTGTAACTATGATACGTATCCCTCTGTATACTTCATAAAATATAATTACAATGCATTATAACCTCTTTATACGATTCTCATTTATCCCACAGGAGTTTTTTCAACCGCTCAGCTCATTGCCAACATGGGTTGAACAACCTGGTTTGTAGCCACGTTTACTGCCTCATCTCTGATGGGTTCTCTGCCATGCTTATATTTCCAGAAGTGTTTCAAGATGACAGTTGCAAAGGTGTGTGTGTGTGTGTGTGTGCTTGCATACGCGTGTGTGTGTGCGTGCGTGCGTGCGTGCGTGCGTGCGTGCGTGCATGCGTGTATATATATATATATATATATATATATACATACACACATTACCAGTCAAAAGTTTGGACACTCCTACTCATTCCAGGGTTTTTCTTTATTTTTACTATTTCTACATTTTGGAATAATAGTGAAAACATCAAAACTATGAAATAACACATATAGAATCATGTAGTAACCAAAGTGTTAAACAAATCCAAATCTATTTTATATTTGAGATTCTTCAAAGCACAGTGGCTTGCAAAAGTATTCACCCCCTTTGGCATTTTTCCTATTTTCTTGCCTTACAACCTCGAATTAAAATTTATTTTTGGGGGGTTTGTATCATTTGATTTACACAACATGCCTACCACTTTGAAAATGCAAAATATGTTTTATTGTGAAACAAACAAGAAATGCAAAAAAAAAAAAGAAAACTTGAGCTTGCATAACTATTCACCCTCCAAAGTCAATACTTTGTAGAGCCACCTTTTGCAGCAATTTCAGCTGCAAGTCTCTTGGGGTATGTCTCTATAAGCTTGGCACGTCTAGCCACTGGGATTTCAACCCATACTTCAAAGCAAAACTGCTCCAGCTCCTTCAAGTTGGATGGGTTCCCCTGATGTACAGCAATTTTAAGTCATTGCACAGATTCTCAATTGGAATGACGTCTGGGCTTTGACTAGGTCATTCCAAGACATTGAAATATTTCCCCTTCAACCACTCCAGTGTTGCTTTAGCAGTATGCTTGTGGCCATTGTCATGCCGGAAGGTGAACCTCCGTCCCAGTCTCAAATCTCTGGAAAACTAAAACAGGTTTCCCTCAAGAATTTCCCTGTATGTAGCACCATCCATCATTCTTTTAATTCTCACCAGACTCCCAGTCCCTGCCGATGAAAAACATCCCCACAGCATGATGCTGCCACCACCATATTCACTGTGGGATGGTGTTCTCGAGGGGATGAGAGGTGTTGGGTTTGCGCCAGACATTTTCCTTGATGGCCAAAAAGCTCAATTTTAGTCTCATCTGACCAGAGTAACTTCTTCCATATGTTTGTGGAGTCTCCTACATGCCCTTTGGCGAACACCAAACGTGTTTGCTTATTTTTTTCTTAAGCAATGGCTTTTTTCTGGCCACTTCCGTAAAGCCCAGCTGTGTGGAGTGTACGGCTTAAAGTGGTCCTATGGACAGATACTCCAATCTCCGCTGTGGAGCTTTGCAGCTCCTTCAGGGTTATCTTTGGTCTCTTTGTTGCCTCTATGATTAATGCCCTCATTGCCTGGTCCTTGAGTTTTGATGGGTTTGTTGTGGTGCCATATTCTTTCAATTGTTTTATAATGGATTTAATGGTGCTCCGTGGGATGTTCAAAGTTTCTAATATTTTTTTAGCAAGTTTTTCTTTTCATTTCACTCTACCAATTTTGACTATTGTGTCCATTACATGAATTCCAAATAAAAATGTATTTAAATTACAGGTTGTAATGCAAGAAAATAGGAAAAATGCCAAGAGGGATGAATACTTTTGCAAGGCACTGTAGCCACCCTTTGATTTGATGACAGCTTTGCACACTCTTGGAATTCTCTCCACCAGCTTCATGAGGTAGTCAACTGGAATGCATTTAAATTAACAGGTGTGCCTTGTTAAAAGTTCATTTGTGGAATTTATTTCCTTCTAAATGCGTTTGAGCCTATCAGTTGTGTTGTGACAAGGTAGGGGTGGTATACAGGTAGGTGTTGTAAACAGAAGATAGACCTATTTAGTAAAATACCAAGTCCATATAATGGCAAGAACAGCTGAAATAAGCAAAGAGAAATGTCATTTCATCATTACTTTAAGACATGAAGGTCAGTCAATACGGAACAGTTCAAGAACTTTGAAAGTTTCTTCAAGTGCACTCGCAAAAACCATCAGGCGCTATGACGAAACTGTCTCACATGAGGACCGCCACAGGAATGGAAGACCCAGAGTTGCCTCTGCTACAGAGGATAAGTTCATTAAAGTTACCAGCCTCAGAAATTGCAGCCCAAATAAATGCTTCACAGAGTTCAAGTATCAGACACATCTCAACATCAACTGTTCAGAGGAGACTGTGTGAATCAGGCCTTCATGGTCTAATTGCTGCAAAGAAACCCCTACTAAAGGACACCAATAATAAGAAGAGGCTTGCTTGGGCCAAGAAACACGAGCAATGGACATTAGACCGGTGGAAATTTGTCCTTTGGTCTGGAGTCCAAATTGAAGATTTTTGGTTCCAACTGCCTTGTCAACGTGAGACGCGATGTGGGTGAACAGATGATCTCCGCTTGTGTATTTCCCACCGTGAAGCATGGAGGAGGTGGTATGGTGTGGGGTTGCTTTGCTGGTGACACTGTGATTCATTTAGGATTCAAGGCCCACTTAACCAGCATGGCTACCACAGCATTTTGCAGCAATATGCCATCCCATCTGGTTTGTGCTTAGTGGGACTATAATTATTTTTTTCAACAGGACAATGACCCAACACACCTCCAGGCTGTGTAAGGGCTATTTGACCAAGAAGGAGAGTGATGGAATGAAGGAGAATGATGGAATGCTGCCATGAATGACATGGCCGCCACAATCACCCGACCTCAACGAAATTGAGATGATTTGGGATGAGTCGGACGGCAGAGTGAAGGAACAGCTGCCAACAAGTGCTCAGCATATGTGGGAACTCTTTCAAGACTGTTGGAAAAGCATTACAGTTGAAGTTGATTGAGAGGATGCCAAGAGTGTGCAAAGCTGTCATCAAGGCAAATGGTGGCTATTTTGAAGAATCTCAAATATAAAATATATTTAGATTTGTTTAACACGTTTTTGGTTACTACATGATTCCATATGTGTTATTTCATAGGTTTGATGTCTTCACTATTATTTTCAAAATGTCACGTCCTGACCTTAGTTCATTTTTTATGTCTCTATTTTAGTTTGGTCAGGGCGTGAGTTGGGGTGGGCAGTCTATGTTATTTTTCTATGTTGTTGTATTTCTGTGTTTGGCCTGGTATGGTTCTCAATCAGAGGCAGCTGTCGATCGTTGTCTCTGATTGAGAATCATACTTAGGTAGCCTGTTTTCCCACTATGGGTTGTGGGTAGTTGTTTCCTGTTTTGTTTTCACCAGTCAGGACTGTTTCGGTTTTCTTTGTCAGTCACTTTGTTATTTGTATTTTTTCGTGTTCTGTTATATTAAAGTAACATGGACACATACCACGCTGCATTTTGGTCCGATCCTTCATATATTCCTCATCTGAAGAAGAGACAATCGTTACACAGAAAAAGAAAAACCCTGGAATGAGTAGGTCTTCTAAAACTTTTGACCGGTAGTGTGTATATATATATATATATATAATATAAATAGCATTTTAGTTCTAGTAATATGATTGCCCTGTAGCTGTAAGATCGTTGGTTCTAGCCCTGTTTCAGATATCCTCCTAATATTCGCTACATTGTGTGTGTGTGTGTGTGTGTGTGTGTGTGTGTGTGTGTGTGTGTGTGTGTGTGTGTGTGTGTGTGTGTGTGTGTGTTAGTATCACAGAGCAATACAGTTTTACAGCCTTGCAAGAATACAATCATTGACCTCTGTACAAACAGATAGAAAGCCATTCTATCTTTATTCACCCTGGTAAGAGGACTTTATCTCAAAGCCCTGATGCTGACTGTAGTGAAGAAGGGGAGAGCAGCTGGGAATGATGAACATTCCTCTCCTGTGTCTTTGAGCAAGGCAGTTAACCCCCAACCCTTTCCCTTTTTCTTTCCACTGATGCTGAACCAATTAAAACTCTCCCAGGGAACCGTCTGCTATGGGCCAGCCCTGTGTACCCCAATATGATCACTCCGAACTTCAATACACACACACACACAGCTGGCCAGCGTATATGTTTTATAGAGGATATGAAAGGAAACTATCAGTATCTTGACTGGGGATGTTAGTGCACACACACACACACACACACACAGGTCGTTGAGTAGAACATGAGATGTCCAGATGCCTGTGTGTGTCAGTAGTAGAGTAGTCTGATTCTAACACAGGATTCATAGTAGAGAGAAGCCAACCAGAATACTGTCTTCATCTGCCTCCATTATCTCAACCAATCATTACTTTTTATCATTCAAATCACATTAAAGCGTACGTGGTATTTTACTGGCTTTGACACATTTCATATAATACTTTCTATTACAGCATGATCTCTATTTTATTTGGTTCCATATCTTTTACATCTAATTCATTGTTTTTAAACTTTAGATCCAATTGTTGCTTCATTGTGCCACTTTTCTCTGGTAAGTAACGTGTATTATTTTGATAAAAAGGGCTTCTTGCCGTCACATCTTAGATTGCATTCCATCTTTGTTGTTTACTCAGTGAAGCCTGTACTGGAGTGAACTGCGTGTGTGGGCGTGTAACCTCTGTATTGAAAACCGGATGGGAATTAAGTACATGCTTCAGTCAGGGTTGATATAGGCTGATTCAAAGTGTGTAGTCTCTGTAGTGGGCTGAAACCCACTGAATGTTGGTTGTAATTACAGAGTAAGGCATGGAGAGAGTTCTCATATGTTTCTTTCTACAGAAGAGGAAGGAAACAGGAGTTGTTGTTTTTCAACAGCACCATGAAAGCTTTAATATGGGTGGTATCAAACAGACGGCCCTCTGGCGTGTGTCTCATGGTTGACTTACTATCCACAATATAGAGAAGGAGCCAATGACATGTTGGACCTGTTAGTGTACAATCACCTTGAGTCAAGCAACAGTGAGCCCCACTAACACATCAACAGCAGTAAGGTTTTGTTACCCAGTATGTCCTGTCTACTCTCCCATGCCATAGAGATAATGTTGTATCTCCATTTTAAAGTAGTCAGTTTTTTCCTTTTGATGTTTGAAAAGTGTAAAGCTAATATTGGTGACTGGCGAACCAAATCTTTTGTTGTTCATGTATTGTGGACAGTAGATGGAGTTGATATAGACTACATATACAAAAGTACGTGGAGTCAGCTATTGCAGTCACACCCGTCGCTGACAGGTGTATAAAAATCAAGCACACAGCCATGCAATCTCCGTAGACAAACATTGGCCTTACTGAAGAACTCAGTGGCTTAATGTATTGTGTAGATGGTTGTAACATCTTAAAGCCATTTACAAACCAATTAAGGTAATACTCAGATTTGCTGATTGCTCCCCACCCATTGGAATCCTCAACCAGTTGACTACTTTAAAATGCTGGAAGCCCTCAATAGCAATGTGCATGCAAAAAAAAAAATATTTCCAAGTAATGACCTCCATGTCCCATTTGTAGACATTATTGACCCCTAGCAGGTCAGTGAGAGAGGACTACCAGCACGTGCACACACAGATGGGTATTTACCCTGTTTAATTATTTAAAATGATCAGTTTTAAAAATCACCCGTTTATAGTGCCAGTTGAAGTGGATTTTTCCCAGTCGTAGGTGGTAAATATCACCTTCCCACTTTGATATGAACTCAGCATCAGTCCCTGAGATAATGTCTGTGCTGCTGGAGGATTGTTCAAGTCGGTTGCTCATCTGTTGGTTGAATTGTTTGTTTGGCAGCCACTCGTTGTCTTCCGTTGTAGTCAAGCGTCTGTGGCACCCAGCCCACGTTCCGGTCCAGTCCGGTGCTACAGAGAGGAAAACACGCATGAGCAGGGAGCCATTCTGAACAGAAGTATTCCACCACACATGTATGGTCCACCTCTGGTGACAAGGACATCAGTGGCTGGCTGGCTGGCTGGCTGGCTGGCTGGCTGGCTGGCTGGCTGGCTGGCTGGCTGGCTGGCTGTTGTTGTTGTTGTTGTTGTTGTTGTTGCAGCAGTTTGGCGGTAGTCTTCCTCCTCTAGCAGACAACCCCAGAGTGAAATGGAAATTCCATTTGAAGAAGTTCAGATAGCTCGTTAGTCAATGAGGCCCAGGTGTGGCAGACCTTGGCCAATTCTCTTCTCCAAGGCGAACAGCCAAGGGGGTGGAGTCTACAATAAATACATTAAGACAACAAGGAAGAGAACACAGCAAACCAAGGTAAATTATGCCAAGTAAAAAGGTGCATAATTTCTAAATGAAAAATCACTGCAAAACTCTAAATACATAATAAATACACAAAGAAAGGACTGATCTCCAATTTGGGGAAGAACAAGGAAGGGCAATATGTGACGTGTGTGTGTGTGTGTGTGTGTGTGTGTGTGTGTGTGTGTGTGTGTGTGTGTGTGTGTGTGTGTGTGTGTGTGTGTGTGTGTGTGTGTGTGTGTGTGTGTGTGTGTGTATTACACATTCCCATTATAGTAAAGTCCATTTCAGCTGAATGCATTCAGTTGTACAGCTGAAGGAGGAAGGTCTCCCCCTTTCTCTTCTCAGACTAAGGGAACCAGCCAGGTCACCCAGTGATACAAGTCAGTTTTTGACGTCCATCCATGTCTGAGGACGTCGGGAGATGATGTAGGGGCCACTAGGGGCAACAGTGAGCATTGTTACCTTCTAGTAGGTTTGGGTTTACTAGGGCGTTGTGGACGGGCATGCCGGATGGGAGTAAGCATCTGCCTCTGGTGCCAAAGGTCACATGTTCAAAGAGATAGAAAGCTGTTTTCGAGATTTTGTTTTTCAGCCTATCCCAAACCTTAACCCTTCTGAGTTAATACCTAGCCTTCTGATTTCAGAGTTAATACCTAGCCTTCTGATTTCAGAGTTAATACCTAACCTTCTGATTTCAGAGTTAATACCTAACCTTCTGATGTCAGAGTTAATACCTAACCTTCTGATTTCAGAGTTAATACCTAACCTTCTGATTTCAGAGTTAATACCTAACCTTCTGATTTCAGAGTTAATACCTAGCCTTCTGATTTCAGAGTTAATACCTAACCTTCTGATTTCAGAGTTAATACCTAACCTTCTGATTTCAGAGTTAATACCTAACCTTCTGATTTCAGAGTTAATACCTAACCTTCTGATTTCAGAGTTAATACCTAACCTTCTGATTTCAGAGTTAATATCTAACCTTCTGATTTCAGAGTTAATACCTAACCTTCTGATTTCAGAGTTAATACCTAACCTTCTGATTTCAGAGTTAATACCTAACCTTCTGATTTCAGAGTTAATACCTAACCTTCTGATTTCAGAGTTAATGCCTAACCTTCTGATTTCAGAGTTAATACCTAACCTTCTGATGTCAGAGTTAATACCTAACCTTCTGATTTCAGAGTTAATACCTAACCTTCTGATTTCAGAGTTAATACCTAACCTTCTGATGTCAGAGTTAATACCTAACCTTCTGATGTCAGAGTTAATACCTAACCTTCTGATGTCAGAGTTAATACCCAACCTTCTGATTTCAGAGTTAATACCTAACCTTCTGATTTCAGAGTTAATACCTAACCTTCTGATGTCAGAGTTAATGCCTAACCTTCTGATTTCAGAGTTAATGCCTAACCTTCTGATTTCAGAGTTAATGCCTAACCTTCTGATTTCAGAGTTAATGCCTAACCTTCTGATTTCAGAGTTAATACCTAACCTTCTGATGTCAGAGTTAATGCCTAACCTTCTGATTTCAGAGTTAATGCCTAACCTTCTGATTTCAGAGTTAATGCCTAACCTTCTGATTTCAGAGTTAATACCTAACCTTCTGATTTCAGAGTTAATACCTAGCCTTCTGATTTCAGAGTTAATACCTAACCTTCTGATGTCAGAGTTAATACCTAACCTTCTGATTTCAGAGTTAATACCTAACCTTCTGATTTCAGAGTTAATACCTAACCTTCTGATTTCAGAGTTAATACCTAACCTTCTGATTTCAGAGTTAATACCTAACCTTCTGATTTCAGAGTTAATACCTAACCTTCTGATTTCAGAGTTAATACCTAACCTTCTGATGTCAGAGTTAATACCTAACCTTCTGATTTCAGAGTTAATACCTAACCTTCTGATTTCAGAGTTAATACCTAGCCTTCTGATTTCAGAGTTAATACCTAACCTTCTGATGTCAGAGTTAATACCTAACCTTCTGATTTCAGAGTTAATGCCTAACCTTCTGATTTCAGAGTTAATACCTAACCTTCTGATTTCAGAGTTAATACCTAACCTTCTGATTTCAGAGTTAATACCTAACCTTCTGATTTCAGAGTTAATACCTAACCTTCTGATGTCAGAGTTAATACCTAACCTTCTGATGTCAGAGTTAATACCTAACCTTCTGATTTCAGAGTTAATACCTAACCTTCTGATTTCAGAGTTAATACCTAACCTTCTGATTTCAGAGTTAATACCTAACCTTCTGATTTCAGAGTTAATACCTAACCTTCTGATTTCAGAGTTAATACCTAACCTTCTGATTTCAGAGTTAATACCTAACCTTCTGATGTCAGAGTTAATACCTAACCTTCTGATGTCAGAGTTAATGCCTAACCTTCTGATTTCAGAGTTAATGCCTAACCTTCTGATTTCAGAGTTAATGCTTAAATTTAACCTTTAACACTTCGAAATTTGACGTTTGGAACAACTTCAAAGTTTGACGTTTGACAAAAATGGATGAATGTCTAATTCTGATGTGAGTGTGTGATAGCTTGTTGGAGGGAACAGGTCATGCTTACTAGAAAATCCTCCCAGCTGCTAACATGGTACTGTATACTTGGCTAGAGTCAGTTTTACACCCTTGTAAAGATACCCTCCACTGCCCTAACCCTAACTATAACCCTGTGCATGCCTCCATGCGTGTGTGTGTGTGTGTGTGTGTGTGTGTGTGTGTGTGTGTGTGTGTGTGTGTGTGTGTGTGTGTGTGTGTGTGTGTGTGTGTGTGTGTGTGTGTGTGTGTGTGTGTGTGTGCATGCCTCCATGCGTGTGTGTGTGTGCTGATTTGCCTGTGTGTCTCCTCACAGCACACATGACATTGTTTCCTTGTTAATGAGCCTAACAAGGTATAACGTCCCTCTTGTTCTATGTCCTCTGTAGAGCACAGCACACATATAAATGAATGATTTGTTCAGCACACTGAAAGACACCCCAAGTCCTACTGTGAAGACTTGTCCTCCGCTGAGAAGACCTGCTTAACCATGACTCCATTAACATCCTCATTTACAAATGTTCCTCATAGGGAGACAATGAAAATCACAACACACACACACACACACACACACTCACTCATATACTGTTGAATAACTTAGTTAGGTGCTGTGTGATCTGAATGATTCCCTGGCCTCTGTAATTCAGGCGGAAGAAAATACTAAAACATATGTTATGATCCACCTCTCAAAACAAAGTGTGTGTTTGTGTGTGTGTGTGTATGTATCAAATCTAATTTTATTGGTCACATACACATGGTTGGCAGATGTTATTGAGAGTGTAGCGAAAATGCTTGTGTGTGTGTGTGTGTGTGTGTGTGTGTGTGTGTGTGTGTGTGTGTGTGTGTGTGTGTGTGTGTGTGTGCGTGTGCGTGCGCACTTCGGTGCGTGTGAAATACTTACACTAACATTCTCGTCTCAAATCACGAGACACGAGACAAAACACGAGACATGAGACAAAGAACATTCCTGAATTCCATTAAGTGGGGATAAGGAAGAGGACGAGCATGTTGTTGATGCTGGATCTCTCTGGTATAGAAATATAACAGGAAGATCACATAGATCTGCCTTAATGTTGCTGGACCCCAGGAAGAGTAGCTAATGGGGATTCCTAATAAACACAAATACACAAATCTACAGTAGAAATGCTGCTGTTAGAGGATAGATTCCATGTGTGGCATTAAGAGGGCTTAGTACAGTAGTCAAGGTGTCACAACACATAGAAGAGGATAAATTCATTTTCCACACAATGTGGAAATCCAATTTATTCCATCGAAATTGGCCCTTTAAGCTTAAAAGTCAATCAAACGCTTCTCCAAATGATGATATTAATTCAAGACATTCAGTTTCAATGCTCAGGAGTTTGTTGTTGCACAGATTGGATAATAACTAGCAGACTTCAGAGCACTGGAACTATTAACCTTGGTTGGAGCCACACACACACACACACACACACTTGCAAGCACACACTTAAAGTGAATAGTTTTTGAGTGGATTTTCCCTATAAAGGGCAAATGCTCCACTTTCCAACCTCATAGTGATCATCTCCAGCACCAAACCAGTGTCTACATACCGGGATGGGAAAACCACGACTGTCTATTATCTGTGGTTAGAAAGATAAGAAGGTCCTCAAAACAAATGCTTCTCTGTGACATCACAGGGTAGAATTAAAAGTAATAAACTGTGGATTTTCAAAACCTGCAATGAGTTTGTCACCCAAGGGAGGTTTTTTTAATGTCTGCCTGTATAGCAGCGAATCTCATAGTGGTTAAAAAAACAAAACACTTTTTTCAAATGTTTTAACCTTTGATGATGTCATTGGGTAGAAGATTTGAACTTTATATCTTTATATATTGTGCTGGAGATAATGAACGTGAGGTTGAAAAGTGGAGGAGTTGCCCTTTAACATCCAAATCAGAATAGAAATGCTGAGCCTGGAATCACCATCAGCGGTTATGTGATAGAGATTAAAATAAACTGTCTGGTTGGGATCCCACACACACACACACACACAAGCATGCATACACACTCACGAAAACTCACACTAACTAGCTGGAGATTTCTAGCTGGAGTCGGAGAGGCCATAAACTGCTTTTGCTATTGTTTGAATTAGAGCCCAGACAGTCTTTATAAAAGCTGTGTAAATGTGTTAGCCACACCCAGGGGTTATGGATGACTACAGTTCAGGGCTCATGGATTTTCTCCCCTTTATTTGTTTAAGTTTTAACATCAATCAAATCAAACCGGGGGAAAAATAAATGTGAGAAACAAAAGCTAAAACACACTGTACGTTACTGTATCTTGACATTTATCGCTGTATGTTGTAGGGCGGCCCAGCCCTCGAAGTGACTCTTATCAACACTATACAAAAGGTTTGAAATATATTTCAAAGATATATATATATACAGTGCCTTCAGAAAGTATTCAGACAACTTGACTTTTTCCACATTTTGTTGCTTTACAGCCTTTCTCTAAAATTAATTAAATTGTTTTTTTCCCTCATCAATTTACACACAATACCCCATAATGACAAAGCAAAAACAGTTTTTTGAATAATTATTCAAATATACACAGCGGAAATATGACATTTACATAAGTATTCAGACCCTTTCCTCAGTACTTTGTTGAAGCACCTTTGGCAGTGATAACAGCCTTGAGTCTTCTTGGGTATGACGCTACAAGCTTGACACACCTGTATTTGGGGAGTTTCTCCCATTCTTCTCTGCAGATCCTCTCAAGCTCTGTCAGGTTGGATGGGGAGTGTCGCTGCACAGCTATTTTCAGGTAAACTTCAAAGATGTTCGATCGGGTTCAAGTCCGGGCTCTGGCTAGGCCATTCAAGAACATTCAGAGACTTGTCCCGAAGCCACTCCTGCGTTGTCTTGGATGTGTGCTTAGGGTTGTTGTCCTGTTGGAAGGTGAACCTTCGCCCCAGTCTGAGGTCCTCAGCGCTCTGGAATAGGATTTCATCAAGGATCTCTCTGTACTTTATTCCGTTCATTTTTTTGCCTTGATCCAGACTAGTCTCCCAGTCCCTGCAGCTGAAAAACATCCCCACAGCATGATACTGCCACCGCCATGCTTCACCGTAGGGATGGTGCCAGGTTTCCTCCAGATGTGACGCTTGGCAACCAGGACAAGGAGTTCATCTTCAAGATGGTGCCGACAGAGATGGTCGCCTCGCTTCGAGTTCTTAGGAAACTAGTGCCTTGCAAAAGTATTCCCCCACCTTGGCATTTTTCCCATTTTGTTGCATTACAACAAGGAGGAGACAGGCTACAGGGAGTAGCTGAGGGCACTCGAAGTGTGATGTCAGGAAAACAACCTCTCACTCAAAGTAAAAAAACAAAGCAGCATGACAATGCTCCAGCATGACAATGCCACCAGCCATACTGCTCGCTCTGTGCGTGATTTCCTGCAAGACAGGAATGTCAGTGTTCTGCCATGGCCAGCGAAGAGCCCGGATCTCAATCCCATTGAGCACGTCTGGGACGTGTTGGATCGGAGGGTGAGGGCTAGGGAGGGCTACTTTTGATTTTGACCCCCCCCCCCTTTGTTCAGGGACACATTATTCAATTTCTGTTAGTCACATGTCTGTGGAACTTGTTTAGTTTATGTCTCAGTTGTTGAATCTTGTTATGTTCATGCAAATATTTACACATGTAAAGTTTGCTGAAAATAAACGCAGTTGACAGTGAGAGGACGTTTCTTTTTTTGCTGAGTTTAGTATGCAGTTTAAGTAAATAGTCGGCTAGCCAGATTTCGGGCACGGCCTCTATCTTGTCCTCGAGTCTTTCCCTATAACTAATTTGCTGAAACGATGGCAGAAAAGATCAATCAAACCTTTCCTGTCTCTTCCACTGATGACTTAATTAAGTGAAAATGTGACTTTGAAAGGAGAGGAGGAGAGGGCTGCAGTCACAGGGCAGAGGGCAAGTTTCTGCCTAGGAGCAAGCCAACACAGACTTGTCCCCTTTCCACCATTTCTACCATTACTGCAGAGAGTAGTAGAGAGGCCTGTGGCATTGATCTGCCTAACCTTTTGATGACCTTTTGGCGTCAGAGGTCAAGGTTAAATGTTTGTAGCCCTTTACACTCGGACCTGTATAAAATTGCAGAGTCGCACCAAAACTGGAACGTAGTGGCTGTACAGTAACATGCTATACATGACGTCAAAGATCAAGCTCTGCGCTTCACAGCTCTGTATGGGTTTTGACTGACAGCTGATCTGAACTTGAGCACCACACACAACAAGAAGTTGCCCCCTTCCCACCTGCTAGTTGGGCAACTTTTGCAAATGTTTTGTTGTCTGAGTGAGGGAAATGCTGTAAATTAAGATGACTCAATCTATTTTGAAAGATGAGGCTTTGAGGATTATAATAAATAATGTCAGTAAAGCAAGCCAAATCTTCTTGACCCTAACCAGTCAGGCTTCAGACTGTTGAGTGACAGACAGTGACCTCTCTGTCACTCAACCGAGACAGCTCTTCTCTATGTCATGGAGGCTCTCCGCACTGCCTAAGCTGACTCTCTCTCTCTCTCTTCTGTTCTCATTCTCCTAGATCACAGTTTACAACTCAACAGTGTCCCCCTCCCAGAGTGCAAAGAACATAGGTGTGACCCTGGACAACACACTGTCGTTCTCTGAAAACATCAAAGCAGTAAGGCGCTCCTGCAGGTTCATGCTCTACAACATCCGTATAGAATGAACCTGCATGACACAGGAAGTGGCGCAGGTCCTAATCCAGGCACTTGTCCTCTCCCATCTGGACTACTGCTACTCTCTGTTGGCTGGGCTCCCTGCTTGTGCCATCAAGCCCCTGCAATTTATTCAGAACGCTGCAGCCCACCTGGTGTTCAACCTTCCCAAGTTCTCCCATATCACCCACTCCTCCGCTTCCAGTCGAAGCTCGCATCCACTACAAGACCATGGTACTTGCCTACAGAGCAGCAAGAGCAACTGCTTCTCCCTACCTTCAGGCTCTGCTCAAACCCTACACCCCAACCCGTTCTGCCACCTGTTGGCTCTCCCACTCCTATGGGAGGGCAGCTCCCGCTCAGTCCAGTCCAAGTTCTTCTCTGTCCTGGCACCCAAATTATGGAACCAGCTTCGACCATGAAGCTAGGACAGCAGAGTCCCTGCCCATCTTCCGAAAACATCTGACACCCTACATTTTCAAAGAGCATCTTAAATAATGCCACAGCCCCCCCCCCCCCATGTAAAGGGTTAAAAGGCTTGAGTATTACTTATTTCTCTGTATTTCATAGAGATGAATGTAAAATCAGCTTTCAGCTTTTTGCTGATAGTAACCTCCCTTCAGAGCATTCCTCTCCACGTTACAGTATACTATTTTACAGACTGGAATAACACATTTACCCCCCCTGTTCATGTGTTCCTGCTTTTTTTCATGTCATAGGCAGCTAATGTATTGTTCACATCCAAGAGGATATAATGAAGAGCAAACCACATAGAAACATACGCACACAGACAGACGCATGCAGTGACGCACTCTCTCTCTCTCAATTCAATTTCAATTTAAAGGCATTAATGGCATGGGAAACATATGTTTAGATTGCCAAAGCAAGTGAAATAGACAATAAACAAAAGTGTAATAAACAATACAACATTTACAGTAAACATTAAACTTACAAATGTTCCAAAAGAATAGAGACATTTCAAATTATGTATATATACAGAAAGGTGAACAGTCTTTTAATCTCTCTCTCTCTCTCTCTCTCTCTCTCTCTCTCTCTCTCTCTCTCTCTCTCTCTCTCTCTCTCTCTCTCTCTCTCTCTCTTGGTTATTTTCTCTCTCACTCTCTCTCTTGGTTCTTTTCTCACTCTCTCTCTTTCGCTCTCACTCTCTCTCTTGGTTCTTTTCTCACTCTCTCTCTCTCTCTCTCTCTCTCTCTCTTGGTTATTTTCTCACTCTCTGACCCTCTCTTGGTTCTTTTCTCTCTCACTCCCTCTCTTGGTTCTTTTCTCTCTCTCTGACTCTCTCTCTCCTTCTCTACCACTCTCCCTACTCCTCCCTTCTCCCTGTGTTGTGGTTCTAAGCTGTAAAAAGAGTTTGGGTTGAAACATCCGTTCCTGATTTTAGGTCTGTGCTCTCAGTCCTGGAGGAAGCAAAGGTTCTCTGAGAAAGATATCATTAGGCTCTAACAGATTCTCACATCAGCTGTGGTAGATCTGTGCTCACTGGTCAGAAGTACTGACTATCTTGCAAGACACAGCTAATATTGATAGGATGTATGAACAGTCCCAAAACATGACAGTATTTAAAACTTGCATAAGTGTTGTGTGTGTGTGTATGGGTACATACATTGAACAGGGCTTTCAGGTAAAAAAAAAAAAATAAGTAAAAAGATATCTTAATTGAAAATGACTCAAGTAAAATTCACCCAGTAAAATACTACTTGAGTAAAGGTCTAAAAGTATTTGGTTTTAAATATATTTATGTATCAAAAGTAAAGTATGAATAATTTAAAATTCTTTGTTAAGCAAACCAGACGGCATCAGTTAATTTCTTTTCATTTACAGATAGCCAGGGGCACACTTCAACACTCAGACATCATTTACAAATGAAGCATGTGTGCTTAGTGAGTCCGCCAGATCAGAGGCAGTAGGGGTGACCAGGAATGTTCTCTGTTTAGTGAGTCCGCCAGATCAGAGGCAGTAGGGGTGACCAGGAATGTTCTCTGTTTAGTGAGTCCGCCAGATCAGAGGCAGTAGGGGTGACCAGGAATGTTCTCTGTTTAGTGAGTCTGCCAGATCAGAGGCAGTAGGGGTGACCAGGAATGTTCTCTTGATAAGTGCGTGAATTGGACCATTTTCCTGTCCTGCTAAGCATTCAAAATGTAATGAGTATTTTGAGGGTCAGGGAAAATGTATGGAGCAAAAATAACATAATTTTCTTAAGGAATGTAGTAAAGTAAAAGTAAAAGTTGTCAAAAAATATATATAGTAAAGTACAGATAGCCCAAAAACGACTTAAGCAGTACTTTAAAGTATTTTTACTTAAGTACTTTACACCACTGGCCCCAATGCCCACCAACCAACCTACAGTAACAACCTACAGTAACAACCTACAGGCCAATTGCCACACACACACACACACACACACACACACACACACACACACACACACACACACACACACACACACACACACACACACACACACACACACACACACACACACACACGTGCGATGAGAGGTTGTCTATGGTCCACTGTTGAGTGTGAAACCCTCTCTTCCTGTCTGGTGTGAACTGAGGACACATCGGACAGTGACAGGTTTACATTGAAGGGGATCAAATATAGACACACACACACACACACACACTCTTCCAAGAGCCTTGCCAGTGCCTGCGGAGTATGACAGGTTGACTTTGAGGGGGATTAAGGATGTTTGCCCAGGCCAGCTCAGAGCCCCAGCCTTGCAGTGTCTCCCCAGTGTCTCCTAGTGCCAAGTCCCCCTCCGGCTTGCTGCTTTGTCTAACTTCCGCCAGGCACAGAGACAGTACTGATCTCTGACTGGGGCATGGTGAATATACCACTCCACTCGAACAGACTAATGTCTGGGGCTTGGTGAATGGGGCCCTAATACCAGCTCAATGAAAGGAGAGAACAAGGAGAAAACACACACATACACACATCACCAAGGCACACACACACACAGGCATGTACACACACACACAGGCATGTACACACACACACACACACACGTCACCAAGGTATAAACACACACACACACACACACACACACACACACACACACACACACACACACACACACACACACACACACACACACACACACACACACACACACGTCACCAAGGTATAAACACACACACACACACACACACACACACACACACATAAAGGAGGTGTAGAAACTTGATGTTCAGCCAAGGGCTACAGAGGGAATAGTGCTCTTTCCATCCCCTTAGGTCTTGGCAGGACATGTCCTGAGCTCTCACATTACACTATCTACTCCGTAGATGTAAGAGACAAGCATGTGTTTTTGCCTGGGGAACATATTTAGTATTATGAATGCTCTGTATTCAGTGGCTTTTAGAGACTGTGGGTTTGTAAATGAGAAACAGACTAGAGTCACCAATACAGCTTTACATGTTCTGTACAGTTCAAACATCACACAGCCTGGATCATTCATTCATTGATATTCAACAATATACTATTGTCCTAGCTAGCACACCACATAGGTCCAGTCCGTTCACCCCTCCAGTGCCTGCCCTCAGTGCAGGTGTCTGGTGTTTTCTCCTGTGTTCAGATCTGTGCCCCGTGTAGCTCAGTTGGCTTGCGTCGCCAGGGTTGTTGGTTTTGATTCCCACAGTGGACCAGTATGAACAAAGTATGAAAATGTATGCACTCGTTACTGTAAGTCGGTCTGGATAAGAGCATCTGTTAAATGACTTTAATGTAACTGTAGAGAAAATGAAAACATACGCCCAGCAGCTCCTGAGGCAGTCTGTTGGCTGGATGGGGGTTTGATCAATTAGCTTCTTTGATAAAATCAGAGCCTTTTTAATTTGATCAACCTGCCCCATGTGTTAACTTACCTGTCCCCAACCCTAAATACATGATCCATACTGGATGTCAACTAGATTCAGCTGTGCGCCGATTTCTTTCTTGAGCGGATGGTCAGGGGGACAGAACAAAATTACAAATAATTTGTAGACTACAAGTTGACAGCAAGAAGCCCAAAGCTTCAGCACATTTCCCCTTCCTCTATACAGTTGCTACTGTATATGAAAAATGATGTTAAAATAAAGACATGGAGAAAGAGATTAACTCGCCCAACATTAAGTTGTACTTCCAAGTACACAAAGAAAAGCATTGGAAAAGTGTTATTCCGCAGGAATAGTACCATACGGAACAGATAATGCTATTTGGGAAAGTTTGGGCTAACATAACAACATTCAACCTGCCCCTTGAATCACCCCATTGCACAAAGGCATTTTAAACAAGGAAACTCCAACGCACATGCAACTGGTTCTCTTTTTTAATCACAAACACTCTATAACCCCTCACATCAAGCCTTGTCTCATAGACTAGATGTTTGGTATGAGGACATCAAACAACATTGGTTGGGGTGGATGGGTCGATGTATAACGCAAACGTCTAGCAACCCAAATCTCATCACGGACAACTTAAATATTTTAGCCAATTAGCAACTGCTGTAAGGAAGGTCCTCACCAGACATCACCGGCAACAACGTTGCCTATGGGTACAAACCCACTGGACCAGACAGGACTGGCAAAAAGTGCTCATCACTGACGAGTCGCGGTTTTGTGTCACCAGGGTGATGGTCGGATTCACGTTTATCGTCGAAGGAATGAGCGTTACACCGAGGCCTGTACTCTGGAGCGGGATCGATTTGGAGGTAGAGGGTCTGTCATGGTCTGGGACGGTGTGTCACAGCATTATCAGACTGAGCTTGTTGTCATTGCAGGCAATCTCAACGCTGTGCGTTACAGGGAAGACATCCTTCTCCCTCATGTGGTACCCTTCCTGCAGGCTCATCCTGACATGACCCTCCAGCATGACAATGCCACCAGCTATACTGCTCGTTCTGTGCATGATTTCCTGCAAGACAGGAATGTCAGTGTCCTGCCATGGCCAGCGAAGAGCCCGGATCTCAATCCCATTGAGCATGTCTGGGACCTGTTTGATCGGAGGGTGGGGCCATTCCCCCCAGAAATGTCCAGGAACTTGTAGGTGCCTTGGTGGAAGAGTGGGGTAACATCTCAATGCAAGAACTGGCAAATCTGGTGCAGTCAATGAGGAGGAGATGCACTGCAGTACTTAATGCAGCTGGTGGCCACACCAGATACTGACTGTTACTTTTGATTTTGACCCCCCCTTTGTTCAGGAACACATTTTTCAATTTCTGTTAGTCACGTGTCTGTGGAACTTGTTCAGTTTATGTCTCAGTTGTTGAATCTTGTTACAAATACAAATGTTTACACATGTTAAGTTTCCTGAAAATAAACGCAGTTGACAGTGAAAGGACGTTTCTTTTTTTGCTGAGTTGACTTAGCATGTTAGCTAAACCTTCCTCTAACCCTAACCCTGACCTTAACCCCTAACTCATGGCCTAGCTAACGTTAGCATTAGCCACCTAGCCACCTAGCTAACGTTAGCTAAAACAAATTGGAATTCGTAACATATCTTACGAATTGTATTTCGGAACATAACATACAAAATGGATGATGGACATCCACAAATGAATACATACCATACAAAACGTAACATATCCTACTAAATGGAGTGTCCCAGATTTACGTTCACTATGTTACAAAACCCTGAACGACATTATTTAAGGCAACTGTCCTCTCTCTCTCTCTCCCACCCTTATCTCTCTAATACACTTTCTGCATACAATGATTTCCCAAGTTGTAAATATTTTGCAGTGTCTCTCAGAGACACACGAGCCTCATTGTGGAACAGAGGGCAGGCTGTATCTGTGCTCCTCTGACATCACTTCTGTTTACATCACACAACGCCAACATGACTTTCCTGGTGAATGGGGATTCTAAATCCAATAACAAAATGGCATCACATGCAGCAGTATATCTTGTGCCTAATGAGTTTTTTTCTATTTGATATATGAATGGCCTTAGGCGTGCGCATGACCCTCATTCACACAATGATTGGATGAAAGGCAAACATAGGACACATTGCTTTACGAGCGTCTACAAATCACTTATCTCACATGTTCGCATCTCCCCTGGCCTACAGTCTTTCATGACTGAATGTTCAGAAATGAGACGTAAATCTTCCCACTATCAGTGACTTCAGCTGTGTGAAGAAGGCAGGCACATGAGGTCAAGATCTGGGGTGATACACCAGTCTGCCCCTCATTTCGCCAGTCCGTCTCTCATTTCGTCTGTCCGACTATCAAATCAAGGCTATGAGGTTACCATCTGGTCATTGAGTTTACCATCTGGTCATTGAGACTGTGCTTTAGTTTAAAACACAGTTATATAGGAGGAGTTGGCCAGGGAGATGAGTGGTACTTCACACTCCCATCAGTCACTGCCAACAGAACATGCTTCGGCCTAGAGTCAGGCATTTACACGATATTGAGACTTAGATTTGGCCTCTTACAGTTTATACACATCATTTCCATTGCCATACTCAGCCAGAAAATGAAGAGAGGTGCATTTCAGAAGTTGTCAATGAGGAAATCGTCGCTAAAGCTTCATACGTGATTTAAATCCAGTTGAACAACTCCCAACACTCTGGTCCCTTACTCTACTGTAGCGGTCTTGGTCGGAACGCCAAGATTCCTGAGGGAGCAGTGAGTGGGTTATTCCCTTAGTGAGTCATTTTCTTGACTCTTATCCCTGGTTCCCAGGCAGCTAGCAGGCTCCAGCTCTACAGTCTGCAGCCGGTGGATGTGAAAGACCAAAGTTCTCAAAGGATCATTTCACTTTTCAGAGAGGAGAAAGGAAATCTGTTTCTCAAGCTCCATAACATATTCAGTACCTGTCAGGGTTCTTCTCATCTAGTCAGGGTTCTTCTCATCTAGTCAGGGTTCTTCTCATCTAGTCAGGGTTCTTCTCATCTAGTCAGGGTTCTTCTCACCTAGTCAGGGTTCTTCTCACCTAGTCAGGGTTCTTCTCACGTAGTCAGGGTTCTTCTCATGTAGTCAGGGTTCTTCTCATCTAGTCAGGGTTCTTCTCACCTAGTCAGGGTTCTTCTCATGTAGTCAGGGTTCTTCTCATCTAGTCAGGGTTCTTCTCACCTAGTCAGGGTTCTTCTCATCTAGCCAGGGTTCTTCTCATCTAGTCAGGGTTCTTCTCATCTAGTCAGGGTTCTTCTCGTATAGGCATTCTTTGGAAGGTTTTGAAGTCATACTACTTAGAAGGACCCTACTGTGAAGTGCCATAGTCTAAATCACCCGACTGTGAAGTGCCATTGCTTAAATCAACCTACTGTGAAGTGCCATAGTCTAAATCACCCTACTGTGAAGTGCCATAGTCTAAATCACCCTACTGTGAAGTTCATACTCCTCAATTTGAGTTTTGGAATATACCTGCACTGCTGAACTTTGATGACATCACTTTAACTGGGAGAACACTTGAAACCCCTCAAACTAACATGCAGTGGTGTAAAGTACTTATGTAAAATACTTTAAAGTACTCCTTAAGTCGTTTTTTTGGGGTATCTGTACTTTAATATTTCTATTTTTTACAACTTTTACTTTTATTTCACTACATTCCTAAAGTAAATATTGTACTTTTTACACCATACACCACCCCTGACACCCAAAAGCACTTGAAACATTTTGAATAGGACAATAAAAGTGTCCAATTCACACATTTATCAAGAGAACATCCCTGGTCATCCCTACTGCCTCTGATCTGGCAGACTCACTAAACACACATGCTTCATTTGTAAATGATGTCTGAGTGTTGGAGTGTGCCACTGGCTATCCATAAATTAAAAAAACAAGAAAATGGTGCTGTCTGGTTTGTTTAATATAAGGAATTTCGAATGATTTATACTTTTACTTTTGACACTTAAGTATATTTTAAACCAAATACTTTTAGACTTTTACTAAGGTAGTATTATCCTGGGTGACTTTCACTTTTACTTGAGTAATTTTCTATTAAGGTATCTTTACTTTTACTCAAGTATGACAATTGGGTACTTTTCCCACCACTGCAAACATGGTACTTTCTCTGTTCGGACACATATTAGAGTCGATTGATGCAACCGTACGTCACACAGTGACATCATTTTGAATATTGACTAGCTCCCTGTGTGTTTACGCTAGAGACTTCTTGTAGTGGCTGCAGCTCAATCCCCTCTTTCCGACAATATAAAGTTTGTGCCTATTTTATAGCATGGTGCTTGGGAAAGCGGTCTTTTTCTGCTCGAGAGGATCCGGACAAGAAAATCATAATGAAATCATCTGTGAAACCTGAACCGTTTGAGCTACAAACTACATGTAATAGCTAACTACCATGAAAAGATAAGACACACGAACACAACAGTGTCGGTTGTTTTGCTCTAGGAAACCCTCAAGCTTTATTGCAGTCGTCTGAACTCTGTCGCGGATCTCCTAATTTTGAAGAGGTCTTCTCACAAAACCAATATTCCAGACCGAACCCTCTGAGCTTCAAATTAATATGTCACCGATATCAAAAGGGGAAACTCCAAGGAACATGTTGAATGTTTTGTTCTACGACTCACACAAGATTAAGGGGAGTCTTTCAGGGGAATCGTCTGAAGATAACCCATTACGTGGCTGTAAAAATTACACAACGTGCATAGGGGGTAAAATGTGCCACGAATAACGTGACCGGACAATAATCTACAATTTTCATTTTTTTCCTGAGTTTCCATATATCTCTCAGATGTAGGACAGACACTTTAAAGCCTTTTTCCTTATTATGTATTCTTTGATTGTCTGTTTTGCCATTCATGAATGTGTTATTCAATGCATTTCTATGGGGTATAGCAGTAAAGGCCAATTTCAATATTTAATACATTTTGTATATATATTTTTTTTATACCTACAGGTGTCCTATAATTGAAAATCAAATGTCTAGATGATCAATTTGATGACCATCTTTCAACAATTCCATATGTTAACTTAGTAGATTGGGCTTAGACCTACAGGGGTTAAGAAGAATAAGAAATTAGAAATCTACAGAAACAGAGGCTGTAGGAGAGGACCTGTGGGTTGTTGGTTTCTATCCAATAGCATCTCAGTCAGGGTCGGGCATCCGTCCAATCACATTTCCCTGGTCTGTGACTCAAGCCACAGTGTAACTGGGAAGCCAGTTTAGAAAAATTTGCTAAAAATGTCAGATGCAAAAACCTCACAGCAGCAACGTGACAGAGAACGCCTGACCGGGACAGACAGATTGAAGAGTGGCGGCGGAGAGGAGAGAAAGAAGGAGAATGTCTCTGGCAGAGTCGGACACTTTCTACGCCATGTTTCTCCCACCGCCACCAGTCACAAACCCAGATGGATGGTTGTGTTAATTACCTGAGACACAGAGGCAGACGGGTGATTCACTGGTTCAATAAAAAATATGTTTGTGTTTCAGAATGAGTATCACTTAGCTACTAACTGATTATACGTCCATTCTTTTGAAGGCCATGCTTTTTGAAACGTTAGTTGGCAACACTTTTAGTATTTCAATATAAAATTGTCCCTGTATTCACAAAGCGCCTCGGGGAAGGAGTGCTGATCTATCCCTGTCCATGTAATCACATTCATTATAACATAAAAGGGAAAACTGATATTTGATTAGGTGTCAACAAAATGTTCCTTCAGAATGTTTTCCTTTGATCAGCAGTTTCCTGCTTTTGCCTCTATTTGAGTGTGGACCAAGCCAAAACCCAGGTCTTCAAAAACTAATGAGCTTAATAGGATTGTGGACTGGGCCAGAGTCAACATAGCCTCTGATATATGGGTAAGACACACACACACAAACACTAATAGCTGTCACAGTGTCAAGTAAAAGTTTGACGTTCGTCCATGTTTCTCAGAGTCAAATTTTGAAGTTGTTCCAAATGTCAAATTTGGAAGTGTTTAAGGTTAAGTTTAGGCATTAACTCCACATTTTCAAGGTTAGGGTTAAGTTCCCGAATTGTTAAGGTTAGGGTTACGTTTTGAAATGTTAAGGTTAGGGTTAAGTTCAGGCATTAACTCCAAATTCTTAAGGTTAGGCATTTTCTCAGAATGGTTAAGGTAAGGATTAAGGTTTGGGATAGGCTTAAAACAAAAATTACTTTCTATCACTGGATTCAAACTTGCAATCTTTGGAATCAGATGCTTACGCCTGTCCGCCATCCCTAACCACAACAAAACCAAAACGCCCTGGCAAAACCGAAACCTACTTGAAGGTAACAAAGTTCACTGTCGCCCCCAATGGACGGTTTCCACGTCATCTCCCGATGTCCTCAGACATGGACGGTTGTTGAATACTGACTTGTATCACAGGTGACCTGGCTGCACAAACATGCATGCAGGAACACACACACACCATGTGTTAAACAAACTCACAGCTAAACATGGGAGAGACATGTTGCTCTCTATTGTGAGTTTAGACAGGCCAGTGTCCAAGAAGCACTCAGTTCTTCTTTGTGTGGAGGGGGCTGTGGGATTTGGGTGTTCTGTTTATACTTCATAGAGGAGGGCCCTACTAAGGTGGCATTGGGTGCTACAGTGTCAAACATGAGGGGTGGTTCACCTAGGCTTTCTATGGAATGTTTAAACTTCACTGTAACCATGTATAGTTTTATTGTCTCGAAACTATCAAACGTTAGTCAAAGTCATAATGCCTACATGCTTTAAACACAGTGAAATCTGTCTGTGTTTCTCCCTCTCTTTGTAAATCATTTAATTCTCCCCCCCAAAATTATTGTCTGATAATATTTCTTCCTAGAATAGTAGGATAAAGTCATGCTGCGTAGGTAGCCTCTATAGCTCTCACCAGCCACCATTCAGCCTGGGAGGTTAGTAGAGTCATGACATCATCAGAAATGGCCATGGCTAACGTGAGTAACAGACTCCATCAGTGGTCTCTAAGGTCTCACCAGCCATATAAAGCCAGGGGGAGACAAATGACACAGAGCTGATTCAGTCAGTACACTCATTCTGGACATTCTTTCCAGTGACATCATCATTCCCAGACAGAGAGAGAGAGTAGCAGCTAACATCTGTCTGGAGACACAAGCTCTTAGGACCTAAATACGTTCAGCAGTAGGCATGTTATTGGGCGTGGGCAGAGCACAGTCAGTCAGTGGCCTGTTATACTCCTCTTATACTCAGGATAAGGGGGAGAGAAATGTTGCACAGTGTTCATAGGCTTATTGTCTAGAGTTCCGACTCAATATTGTCTACCAGAAGGAACTCCATTTTTAATCAAGTTTCAATCAGGGTAGTGACTGCCTGTGGGACTAACATAAACAATTAACCTTGTTGAATTATGGCTGGTTCCATTATGCAATTTCCTTATCTGCTACTGCTTAGAGGGTGTGTGTGTGTGTGTGTGTGTGTGTGTGTGTGTGTGTGTGTGTGTGTGTGTGTGTGTGTGTGTGTGTGTGTGTGTGTGTGTGTGTGTGTGTGTGTGTGTGTGTGTGTGTGTGTGTGTGTGTGTGTGTGTGTGTGTGTGTCTGTGTGTGTGTGTGTGGCATTGTTACAGTAAGAATGGCAAACAACACCTAAAAGCTATCATCTAAAACACCTGTTGAATGCAGATTTTTACTTTAAATATTTGTCAAATGCCAGAATAAACTTAAACCTAAATAAATCGAGTTGAATGGAAGGTTAGAATTTTAGCACCAGGTAAAACTAACCTGGACAGAACACACACACACACAGAAGTATCAGAAAAGATTCTACCTATGGTACTTACCATGGCTCTTCCATGTGACCTGAGTCAGTGAGATTCATACAGACCCTCTTCAGTGGATTATGTGTAGAACATTGCCAACTCTTGGTCACTTCATTACATTGGAGGCTGCTGATGGGAGGACGACTCATAATAATGACCGGAACGGAGCAAATGGAATGGCATCAAACAGTTAGAAACCATGTGTTTGATGTGTTTCATACCATTCCACTGATTCCGCTCCAGTCGTAACCACGAGCCGCCTGTTCTCCCCAATTAAGGTCCCACCAACCTTTTGTGCTTAATTCACATTCCTTTCAAGGTTCGATTCTTATTTTCTTTATTTATTTTATTTCACATTTATTTAACCAGGTAGGCCAGTTGAGAACAAGTTCTCATTTACAACTGCGACCTGACCAAGATAAAGCAAAGCAGTGTGACACAAACAACAACACATGGAATAAACAAATATGCAGTCCAAAATACAATAGAAAAAGTCTATACACAGTGTGTGCAAATGAGGTAGGATAAGGGAGGTAAGGGAATAAATAGGCCATAGTGGTGAAATAATTACAATATAGCAGTGAAACACTGGAGTGATAGATGTGCAGAAGATGAGTGTGCAAGTAGAGATACAGGGGTGCAAAGGAGCAAAATAAATAAAATAAATAACAGTATGGGGGATGAGGTAGTTGGATGGGCTATTTACCGATGGGCTATGTACAGCTGCAGTGATCTGTGAGTTGCTCTGACAGCTGGTGCTTAAAGTTAGTGAGGGAGATATGAGTCTTCAGCTTCAGTGATTTTTGCAGTTCGTTCCAGTCATTGGCAGCAGAGAACTGGAAGAAAAGGCGGCCAAAGGGGGAATTGGCTTTGGGGGTGACCAGTGAGATATACCTGCTGGATGGCGTGCTACAGGTGGGTGCTGCTATGGTGACCAGTGAGCTGAGATAAGGCGGGGCTTTACCTAGCAAAGACTTATAGATGAACTGGAGCCAGTGGGTTTGGCGACGAATATGAAGCGAGGGCCAGCCAACGAGAGTATACAGGTCGCAGTGGTGGGTAGTATATGGGGCTTTGGTGACAAAACGGATGGCACTGTGATGGATGCAGTCTAATTTGCTGAGTAGAGTGTTGGAGGCTATTTTGTAAATGACATTGCCAAAGTCAAGGATCGGTAGGATAGTCAGTTTTACGAGGGTATGTTTGGCAGCATGAGTGGAGGATGCTTTGTTGTGAAACAGGAAGCCGATTCTAGATTTGGATTGGAGATGCTTAATGTAAGTCTGGAAGGAGAGTTTACATTCAGACACCTAGGTATTTGTAGTTGTCCACATATTCTAAGTCAGAACGGTCCAGAGTAGTGATGCTGGACGGGCGGGCAGGTACGGGCAGCGATCGGTTGAAGAGCATGCATTTAGTTTTACTTGCATTTAAGAGCAGTTGGAGGCCACGGAGGGAGAGTTGTATGGCATTGAAGCTTGTCTGGAGGTTTGTTAACACAGTGTCCAAAGAAGGGCCAGAAGTATACAAAATGGTGTTGTCTGCATAGAGGTGGATCAGAGAATCACCAGCAGCAAGAGCGACATCATTGATGTATACAGAGAAAAGAGTAGGCCTGAGAATTGAACCCTGTGGCACCCCCTTAGAGACTGCCAGAGGTCCGGACAACAGGCCCTTTGATTTGACACACTGAACTCTGTCTGAGTAGTAGTTGGTGAACCAGGCGAGGCAGTCATTTGAGAAACCAAGGCTGTTGAGTCTGCTGATAAGAATGTGGAGATTGACAGAGTCGACAGCCTTGGCCAGGTTGATGAATACAGCTGCACAGTATTGTCTCTTATCGATGGCGGTTATGATATTGTTTAGGACATTGAACGTGGCTGACGTGCATCCATGACCAGCTCGGAAACCAGATTGCATCGCGGAGAAGATACGGTGGGATTCGAAATGGTGAGCGATCTGTTTGTTAACTTGGCTTTCGAAGACCTTAGAAAAGCAGGGTAGGAGAGATATAGGTCTGTAACAGTTTGGGTCTAGAATGTCTCCCGCTTTGAAGAGGGGGATGACCGCGGCAGCTTTCCAATCTGTGGGTATCTCAGACGATACGAAAGAAGGTTGAACATGCTAGTAATAGGGGTTGCAACAATTTGGGCGGATCATTTTAGAAAGAGAGGGGCCAGATTGTCTAGCTGATCTGTAGGGGTCCAGATTTTGCAGCTCTTTCAGACATCAGCTATCTGGATTTGTGTGAAAGAGAAATGGGGGAGGCTTGGGCAAGTTGCTCTGGGGGGTGCAGGGCTTTTAACCGGGGTGGAAAGCATTGAAATTCTCAATTATCATGGATTTATCGGTGGTGACAGTGTTACCTAGCCTCAGTGCAGTGGACAGCTAGGAGGAGAAGCTCTTATTTTCCATGGACTTTACATTGTCCCAGAACTTTTTGAAGTTTGTGCTACAGGATGCAAATTTCTGTTTGAAAAAGCTAGCCTTTGCTTTCCTAACTGACTGTGTATATTGGTTCCTAACTTCCCTGAAAAGTTGCAAATCGCGGGGGCTATTCGATGCTAATGCAGTACGCAACAGGATGTTTTTGTGCTAGTCAAAGGCAGTCAGGTCTGGAGTTAACTAAGGGCTATATCTGTTCCTGGTTCAAACAATTTTGAATGGGGCATGCTTATTTAAGGTGGTGAGGAGAGCACTTTTAAAGAATAACCAGGCATTCTCTACTGTCAGAATGAGGTCAATATCCCTCCAGGGTACCCGGGCCAGGTCGATTACAAAGGCCTGCTCGCTGAAGTGTTTTAGGGATCGTTTGACAGTGATGAATGGGTGGGGTTATATCCTGCCTGTTTGGCCCTGTCCGGGGGTATCGTCGGATGGGGCCACAGTGTCTCCCGACCCCTCCTGTCTCAGTCTTCAGTATTTATGCTGCAGTAATTTATGTGTCGGGGGGCTAGGGTCAGTCTGTTATATCTGGAGTCTTTCTCCTGTCTTATCCGGTGTCCTGTGTGAATTGAAGTATGCTCTCTCTAATTCTCTCTCTCTTTCTCTCTTTCTCTCTTTCTCTCTTTCTTTCTTTCTTTCTTTCTTTCTTTCTTTCTTTCTTTCTTTCTTTCTTTCTTTCTTTCTTTCTTTCTTTCTTTCTTTCTTTCTCTCTCGCACTCTGAGGACCTGAGCCCTAGGACCATGCCTCAGGACTACCTGGCATGATGACTCCTTGCTTTCCCCAGTCCAAATGGCCGTGCTGCTGCTCCAGTTTCAACTGTTCTGCCTGCGGCTATGGAACCATGACCTGTTCACCGGACGTGCTACCTGTCCCAGGCCTGCTGTCTTCAACTCTCTAAAGACAGCAGAAGCGGTAGAGATACTCTGAATGATCGGCTATGAAAAGCCAACTGACATTTACTCCTGAGGTGCTGACCTGTTGCACCCTCGACATCCACTGTGATTATTATTATTTGACCCTGCTGCTCATCTATGAATATTTGAACATCTTGGCCATGTTCTGTTATAATCTCCACTCGGCACAGCCAGAAGAGGACTGGCCACCCCTCATAACGTGGTTCCTCTCTAGGTTTCTTCCTAGGTTCTGGCCTTTCTAGGGAGTTTTTCCTAGCCACCGTGCTTCTACACCTGCATTGCTTGCTGTTTGGGGTTTTAGGCTGGGTTTCTGTAGAGCACTTTGAGATATCAGCTGATGTAAGAAGGGCTTTATAAATACATTTTATTTGAAATTTGATTTGATGAAGGGTGGTCATTTGACCGCAGACGCATTACGGACGCAGGCAATGAGGCAGTGATCGCTGAGATCCTGGTTAAAGACAGCAGAGGTGTATTTGGAGGGCAGGTTGGTTAGGATGATATCTATGAGGATGCCCGTGTTTACGGATTTGGGGTTGTACCTGGTAGGTTCATGAATAATTTGTGTGAGATTGAGGGCATCAAGCTTAGATTGTAGGATGTGTTAAGCATATCCCAGTTTAGGTCACCTAACAGCACGAGCTCTGAAGATAGATGGGGGCAATCAATTCACATATGGTGTCCAGGGCATAGCTGGAGGCAGAAGGTGGTCTATAGCAAGTGGCAACAGTGAGAGACTTGTTTCTGGAAAGGTGGATTTTTAAAAGTAGAAGCTAAAATTGTTTGGGCACAGAACTGGATAGTAAGACAGAACTCTACAGGCTATCTCTGCAGCAGATTGCAACTCCGCCCCCTTTGGCAGTTCTATCTTGTCGGAAAGTGTTATAGTTAGGGATGGAAATTTCAGGGTTTTTGGTGTGGTCTTTCTAAGCCAGGATTCAGACACGGCTAGGACATCCGGGTTGGCAGAGTGTGCTAAGTGAGTAAAGCAAACTTAAGGAGGAGGCTTCTAATGTTAACATTTATGAAACCAAGGCATTTACGGTTACAGAAGTCAACAAATGAGAGTGAATGGGGAATGGGAGTGGACCTAGGCACTGCAGGGCCTGCATTAACCTTTACATCACCAGAGGAACAGAGTAGGAGTAGGATAAGGGTACGACTAAAGGCTATATGAACTGGCCATCTAATACGTTCGGAACAGAGAGTAAAAGGAGCAGGTTTCTGTGCACGGTAGAATAGATTCAAGGCATAATGTACAGACAAAGGTATGGTAGGATGTAAATACAGTGGAGGTAAACCTATGCATTGAGTGACGATGAGAGAGATATTGTCTCTAGAAACATCATGTAAACCAGGTGAGGTCACCGCATGTGTGGGAGGTGGAACTAAAGGGTTAGCTAAGGCGTATTGAGCAGGGCTAGATTCTCTACAGTGAAATAAGGCAATAATAACTAACCAAATCAGCAGTGGACAAGGCATATTGACATTAGGGAGAGGCATGCGTAGCCGAGTGATCATTGGATCCAGTGAGCTGGAGACACTTTGATTCAGACAGCTAGCGGGCCGATGCTAGCAGAAGGGTCTTAGAGGGACGTTGCGACGGAAGAAGTCAGTTGTAGCCCCTTCGTGCGGTTACGTTGGCAGATCAGTCTTGATAGATCAGCAGGGCTCAGTGTAGTAAAAGGGTCTAGGCCAATTGGCAAAATAGGTATAGTAGCCCAAAAAATTGGCTGATGGACCTCTTCAGCTAACAGTCCGGTATGCTCTAGACAGCTAGCGGGCCGCAGCTAGAAGGCTAGTAGATGGGCATTCAGGGGACGTCGCGTTGGGGAGCCAGTTGAATAACCCCCTTGGGCGGATTACGTCGGTAGTCCAGTCGTGATGGATCGACGGGGCTCTGTATTGGCAATTAAAGCGGTCCAGGCCAATTGGCAAAATAGGTATTGTAGCCCAAGGAGTGGCTGATGGACCTCTTCAGCTAGCCGGGAGATGGGCCTAGCATAGGCTAGCTCCAGGATAATTGGTGCTTGCTTCGGGACAGAGGTGTTAGCCAGGAGAAGCCAATTGGATAGCAGCTAGCTAGTTGCGATGATCCAGGTGAAGAGGTTCAGAGCTTGCGGTAGGAATCCGGGGATATGGAGAGTAAGAAGTCCGATACACTCTGGGTTGAATCGCGTTGTGCAGACTGGCAGGAGTTGTCCAGGCTAAAGGTTAGCTGATGACCGCTAGCAGTGTCTAGCTGACTACTAGCTAGTAGCTAGTTAGCTGGCAAGCTTCTGTTGGGGGTTCCGGTTCTGAAGTAAAGAAAATTGCACATCCATACCACATTGGGTGAGGCGGGTTACAGGAGAGTATGTTGAAGTTGGGGATAAGAAAAATATAAAAAATACATGCGAAGAAAAAATATATAAACAGATATATACACGGGACACGACAAGACGAAGACAAAATACACCTGACTGCTACACCATCTTGGAAAGAAGAAGGAGCCTCTTTAGCCACTTCCTCTGACTCCTACCCCCTCAGATCATTAAGGGAGACAGGGAAAGGCAGTTTGGTCATCATGACTCCACTTGCAAGTACTAGAGCTATTTGAGCCAGGTCTGATTGAGATGAACTTAGAAAGAGCACAGGTAAAGTACTTTAGATTAGTCTTCCATCTAGTGGCTCAGAGATGCCAGTGGTTTGAAACCTGTCCCTTCAATTTGTTTTCCTTGTGGACCAGACAAAGGTGCCACTTATGAATTCCTTATGGGTAGGCATTCTACGTTCCAGACTACAGAGCAGTCAACAGAGGTTTAGTTTTTTTAAATGTTTTTTTGCTGTTGTTTTTTTAACACCAAATACAAACAAACACATATGAAAAATACCTCCATCTCCTCTCACCAGACCCACGTGATCACACCTCCATCTCCTCTGACCAGACCAACGTGATCACACCTCCATCTCCTCTCACCAGACCCACGTGATCACACCTCCATCTCCTCTGACCAGACCAACGTGATCACACCTCCATCTCCTCTGACCAGACCAACGTGATCACACCTCCATCTCCTCTGACCAGACCAACGTGATCACACCTCCATCTCCTCTGACCAGACCAACGTGATCACACCTCCATCTCCTCTGACCAGACCCACGTGATCACACCTCCATCTCCTCTGACCAGACCAACGTGATCACACCTCCATCTCCTCTGACCAGACCAACGTGATCACACCTCCATCTCCTCTGACCAGACCCACGTGATCACACCTCCATCTCCTCTGACCAGACCCACGTGATCACACCTCCATCTCCTCTGACCAGACCCACGTGATCACACCTCCATCTCCTCTGACCAGACCCACGTGATCACACCTCCATCTCCTCTGACCAGACCCACGTGATCACACCTCCATCTCCTCTGACCAGACCAACGTGATCACACCTCCATCTCCTCTCACCAGACCCACGTGATCACACCTCCATCTCCTCTGACCAGACCAACGTGATCACACCTCCATCTCCTCTGACCAGACCAACGTGATCACACCTCCATCTCCTCTGACCAGACCCACGTGATCACACCTCCATCTCCTCTGACCAGGCCAACGTGATCACACCTCCATCTCCTCTGACCAGACCCACGTGATCACACCTCCATCTCCTCTGACCAGACCAACGTGATCACACCTCCATCTCCTCTGACCAGACCCACGTGATCACACCTCCATCTCCTCTGACCAGACCAACGTGATCACACCTCCATCTCCTCTGACCAGACCCACGTGATCACACCTCCATCTCCTCTGACCAGACCAACGTGATCACACCTCCATCTCCTCTGACCAGACCCACGTGATCACACCTCCATCTCCTCTGACCAGACCCACGTGATCACACCTCCATCTCCTCTGGCCAGATCAGCACGCACACACCTCCATCTCCTCTGGCCAGATCAGCATGCTCACACCTCCATCTCCTCTGGCCAGATCAGCACGCACACACCTCCATCTCCTCTGGCCAGATCAGCACGCTCACACCTCCATCTCCTCTGGCCAGATCAGCACGCACACACCTCCATCTCCTCTGGCCAGATCAGCACGCACACACCTCGATCTCCTCTGGCCAGATCAGCATGCTCACACCTCCATCTCCTCTGGCCAGATCAGCACGCACACACCTCCATCTCCTCTGGCCAGATCAGCACGCACACACCTCCATCTCCTCTGGCCAGATCAGCATGCTGACACCTCCATCTCCTCTGGCCAGATCAGCATGCTCACACCTCCATCTCCTCTGGCCAGATCAGCATGCTCACACCTCCATCTCCTCTGGCCAGATCAGCATGCTGACACCTCCATCTCCTCTGGCCAGATCAGCATGCTCACACCTCCATCTCCTCTGGCCAGATCAGCACGCTCACACCTCCATCTCCTCTGGCCAGATCAGCACGCACACACCTCCATCTCCTCTGGCCAGATCAGCACGCTCACACCTCCATCTCCTCTGGCCAGATCAGCACGCTCACACCTCCATCTCCTCTGGCCAGATCAGCACGCACACACCTCCATCTCCTCTGGCCAGATCAGCATGCTCACACCTCCATCTCCTCTGGCCAGATCAGCACGCTCACACCTCCGTCCCTAGTGACTTTATTATTGTTCGCCAGGTGGCCTTACATTGTACCAATTTGTTTTTCTTGGTCTCCCATGCTATTTTAATATTTTCAGAATAAATCATTAGATTTTTCCATTGTGCTAGGTTTCACTCTAACTAACACTCTGTTCCAAAAGCCATCAGTATCCTTGGTAATGTCTGTCTGTCTGTCTGCTTGAACTTGTGGCAAACCTAATTTACTTTATGAGGATAAATTAAGTATTCACTGTCATCTTTACCTCTGCGGTATTATACTGTAACTGTAGTAACTAGGCTATTAGACACAGTCTGTTCACATAGACGGGTATGTGTAACTGTCTATTTGGCGGTGAAGATTAGGCTAGGAAGGCATTTTAAACTGCCCACAGATCATTGTTAAGAGACCACAAATTACCCCCTCTGTCCATGTTAGCACACGTCTGCTAGGAGACAACCATATATCCCATCTCTTATAGACACTGCTGAAGGGGGGTGGATGAGGAAGAGAGAACAGTGCTAGAGAGATAATGCCAATACAGCTGATCTCACTTGGATTATGATTGTAAGTTCAGGACACTTTTCTTCACTAGAGGAAGACATGAACTGAAATCGACCCTTAGCCCTTAGCGCCCAGGAACTCTTATCTCAGAGCATCAGATAGGGTTTAAGAGAAACGGTAATTGCTTCACCTTGACTACTAATAAACTGGGTGGAATTTTCACCATTGCTTACACTTCTCCTATGGTTTCAGATCTACAGGAGTGGCTAGGGGCCTGTCTCTATGGGGTCGATCTGGGATTCAGCATGAATGTTTTGGTTGTGGTCAAAAGTTGCTGTGGTCAAAAATGAAGGAGAGCTGTAAGGGGTGTCATTCCAAGATGGACCTGATGGTGGCGATGCTGTTCACCAAATGGCTTCATATGTCCCCCTATGAACACCCACACACAGCATTACAAAATGCAGATATATCTCAGTCAGTTACCTTAACGTTTAAATTAATATGATAAGAGTAAGATTATACTGTTGGATAATTGATATTGCTCTGTCAGTGGAGGCTGCCGAGGGGAGGACGGCTCATAATAATGACCGGAACGGAGCAAATGGAATGGCATCAAACAGTTAGAAACCATGTGTTTGATGTGTATCATAACATTCCACTGATTCCGCTCCAGTCGTAACCACGAGCCGCCTGTTCTCCCCAATTAAGGTCCCACCAACCTTCTGTGCTTAATTCACATTCCTTTTAAGGTTCGATTTCTGTGCTTTCTGTACGAAATAGACATAAATATCCCAACAAGCTCTCACAGTCTCACGTTCTCCAAACGTCACATTTCATTAGTGCTGCTCTGTTTCGCTCCGTTTCTCCAAACTTGAAATGTTGAAGTTAATTATTGGTTAAGTTTAGGCACTCATTCTAAATGGTTACGGTAAGTGTTAAGGTTTGGGATAGGGCTAAAACATGAAGTTTAGTCACTCATTCTAAATGGTTATGTTAAGTGTTAACGTTTGGGATAGGGCTAAAACATTAAGGTTAGGACTTCCAGTGGCCATGACTGGGATTGAACACACAACCTTCTGATCCACTACCCCTGTCCACAACACCCTAGCAAAACCAAAGCCTACTTTATTATAATAGGGCTCACTGTTGCCCCTAGTGGCTGGTTTTGAAGGCATTTCTAGACATCCTGGATGCATATCAATATGGGAGATGTGAGTTACCCCCTTACAAGGACTTTGAGAAGTGAAAAAAAACTAGAAACAATGCATCACCATCATTATTATCATCATCAGCATGATCACCATCATCATTATCATCATCAGCATGATCACCATCATCATTATCATCATCAGCATGATCACCATCATCATTATCATCATCAGCATGATCACCATCATCATTATCATCATCAGCATGATCGCCATCATCATTATCATCATCAATAGGAAAATAACCTCACACTCAACGTCAACAAAACAAAGGAGATGATTGTGGACTTCAGGAAACAGCAGAGGGAGCACCCCCCTATCCACATCAACGGGACAGTAGTGGAGAGGGTAGTAAGTTTTAAGTTCCTCGGCGTACACATCACGGACAAACTGAATTGGTCCACCCACACAGACAGCGTTGTGAAGAAGGCGCAGCAGCGCCTCTTCAACCTCAGGAGGCTGAAGAAATTTGTCTTGTCACCAAAAGCACTCACAAACTTCTACAGATGCACAATCGAGAGCATCCTGTCGGGCTGTATCACCTGCTGGTACGGCAACTGCTCCACCCACAACCATAAGGTTCTCCAGAGGGTAGTGAGGTCTGCACAACGCATCACTGGGGGCAAACTACCTGCCCTCCAGGACACCTACACCACCCGATGTCACAGGAAGGCCATAAAGATCATCAAGGACAACAACCACCCGAGCCACTGCCTGTTCACCCCGCTATCATCCAGAAGGCGAGGTCAGTACAGGTGCATCAAAGCAGGGACCGAGAGACTGAAAAACAGCTTCTATCTCAAGGCCATCAGACTAAACAGCCACCACTAACATTGAGTGGCTGCTGCCAACATACTGACTCAACTCCAGCTCACTTTAATAATGGAATAGATGGAAATAGATCAAAAATGTATCACTAGCCACTTTAAACAATGCCACTTAATATAATGTATATGTATATACTGTACTCTATATACTATCTACTGCATCTTGCCATCTTTATGTAATACATGTATCACTAGCCACTTTAAACTATGCACTTTTATGTTTACATACCCTACATTACTCATCTCATATGTATATACTGCACTCTATACCATCTACTGCATCTTGCCTATGCCGTTCTGTACCATCACTCATACATATATCTTTATGTACATATTCTTTATCCCTTTACACTTGTGTGTGTATAAGGTGGTAGTTGTGGAATTGTTAGGTTAGATTACTCGTTGGTTATTACTGCATTGTCGGAACTAGAAGCACAAGCATTTCGCTACACTCGCATTAATATCTGCTAACCATGTGTATGTGACAAATACAGTTTGATTTGATTTGATTATTACCATCACCATCAACAGCAGCAGCATTATTACCATCATCATCATTTATCATCACCATCATCATCATCATCATCATCATCATTATTACCATCGTCATCATTTATCATCACCATCATCATCATTATTACCATCATCATCCTCATCATCATCATCATTATTATTACCATCATCATCATTTATCATCACATCATCATCATCATCATCATCATCATCATCATCATCATCATCATCATCATTATTACCATCATCATCATTTATCATCACCATCATCATCATCATCATCATTATTACCATCGTCATCATTTATTATCATCACCATCATCATCATTATTACCATCATCATCATCATCATCATTATTATTACCATCATCATCATTTATCATCACCATCATCATCATCATCATCATTATTACCATCATCATCATTTATCATCACCATCATCATCATCATTATTACCATCGTCATCATTTATCATCACCATCATCATCATTATTACCATCATCATCATCATCATCATTATTATTACCATCATCATCATCATCATCATCATCATCATCATTACCATCATCATCATTTATCATCACCATCATCATCATCATCATCATTATTACCATCATCATCATTTATCATCACCATCATCATCATCATCATCATCATTATTACCATCGTCATCATTTATCATCACCATCATCATCATTATTACCACATCATCATTATTACCATCATCATCATTATTACCATCATCATCATTTATCATCACCATCATCATCATTATTACCATCATCATCATTTATCATCACCATCATCATCATCATCATTATTACCATCATCATTATTTATCATCACCATCATCATTATTACCATCATCATTTATCATCATCATTATCACCATCATCAGCAGCAGCAGCATTATTACCATCATCAGTGTCATCATCATCATTATTTCCATCATCATCATTATCATCATTATTATTTCCATCATCATCATCATCATAATCATCATTATTACCACCATTATCATCATCATCACTATCATTATTACCATCATCATCATTATTACATCATCATTATTATCATCATCATCAACATCATCATCATCATCATTATTACCATTATCATCATCGGCAGCATTATTACCATCATCATCATAATCATCATTATTACATCATCATTATTACCATCATCATCATAATCATCATTATTACATCATCATTATTACCATCATCATTATCATCATCATCATTATTACCACCATCAGCAGCAGCATTATTACCAGCATCATTATCATCATCATCATCACCATTATTTCCATTATCATCATCATCATCATCATTATTACCATCATCATTATCATCATCACCATCATCGTCATCCTCTTCAAGGAATAATATGGAGTTGCCATCATAGCCTATCTCTGTTGGACTGACCATGACTAATGTTTGTATTAGGCTTTGTAGTGGAATTTGTTAGATATTAGGTTTTGTTGTGGAATTGTTAGAGATTACCTGTTAGATACTGCTGCACTGTCAGATCTAGAAGCATAAGCATTTCACTACACTCACAATAACATCTGCTAACCATGTGTATGTGACCAATACGATTTGATTTGATTTGAAGCCATGTAAAATTAATGTGTATTTCTCTTATGCCCTCCACCCACATAAAGAAACATGATTTTTCTATTGTTTTCCCACATCCTTCTCCAACCACCAACCCACACACACACAGAACACACACAGAACACACACAGAACACACACAGAACACACAGAGAAAACACACACAGAACACACACAGAACACACACAGAACACACACAGAACACACACAGAAAACACACACAGAACACACACAGAACACACACAGAACACACACAGAACACACACAGAACACACACAGAGAACACACACAGAACACACACAGAACACACACAGAACACACAGAGAACACACAGAGAACACACACAGAACACACAGAGAACACACACAGAACACACACAGAACACACACAGAACACACACAGAACACACACAGAACACACACAGAACACACACAGAACACACAGAGAACACACACAGAACACACACAGAACACACACAGAACACACACAGAAAACACACACAGAACACACACAGAACACACACAGAACACACACAGAACACACACGGAACACTGTCGACATGCCGAGGAGTTCACACACTCACACACTGGCTCTTATGGAGAGATAAACAGGACGTGTTGAATCACATCCCGGGTTATCAGTGTTGAACCAGGGGTGCATTCTTCAATATACCACCCAAAGGTGAACCCCAGGGTTGAGTGGTGCTACAAAAACAAATTGCATGCCAGTGATTGACCAGTGATATAGCTCTTCTCATGGTTATAGTTCAAACTGTGAAATATGCCCTACAAAGAAGCTATAGTGTGGAAAGATGCATGACTTACAGAAAGGAAAGAAGCTTCTGTTCACACACTTAGGTTCATGCCAATTTCAGTGTGCCATGCTTTGGATCCCAATAGAACACCAGAGTGTGCATCTGTCTGCTCTATAAAGGTTATATAATCAGCTCTGCTCAAATCACTGCTAGTGTAATGAAGGTGTCCCAGTGTACCACTCTTGTGTGATGAGTAACCATGCCTGGGGAAAAGGACTGGTGTTACCACTACAAGATAACATACACTTTAACTCAGACCACTAACAACGTCTTGCGGTGTGTAGACGACCCGGGAATTAGACTTTGGTCAACGACTCATGTCACAGAGTGGAAAAGCTCTAGGTACTGTGATCAGTCAGAGTGATCTGATAAGCTGAGACAAGATGTATCCCAAGGTGTCTACATGGGAACCACACACACACACACACACACACACACACACACACACACACACACACACACACACACACACACACACACACACACACACACACACACACACACACACACACACACACACACACACACACACACACACACACATGTTACGCCCCTGAAAAAGGGGAGAAATGATCACGAGAGTGATACGGGGTTGTTTCCTCAATGAGAACTTTTAGTGCAATGAGAAAAGACCGCGATTTCTCCGGGAACTTGAGTGGAGACCAGAGTAATCGATTTCAGGCTCATAGATTAAGAGCATTTAGTAGATCACTTTTACCCACGACAAAATAAAGTAATCAACATAACGTTTACACATTCCTCTCACAATTCGTACCCTTTGTACGCTTGACGGATTTTAACACAATTATATGAATGTTATCAATCTCTATCAACTAATACTGAATGCATGATCTTCTTAACCTTAGATGTTTTAAGATCCTCACATACTATGAACTTACTAATACTTTTTAATGTATAACAGGCTATGAGTATTTCCTTTAACCTGTCACACACACACACACACACACACAGGGATTAAACAGGCATTTAACATGCTCTTTCAGGAGGGTCAGAGTTCAGTCCTAGTCCTTCAGAGGAAAGCGGGAGGCGATGGTTGTGCAGGCAGCGGGGGGACTGGATGGGGGAAGGTGTGTGTGCGTTGGAGAATGGAATGGTACAGGGGTAATCAAAGTAATCAATCTGACACCATTAGATAAGCAAAATTATATAATGGATCGTTTGAGCCCTGAATGCTGATTGGCTGACAACCATGGTATGTCAGACTGTATACCACGGGTATGACAAAACATGTATTTTTACTGCTCTAATTACGTTGGTAACCAGTTTATAATAGCAATAAGGCACCTCGGGGGTTTGTGGTATATGGCCAATATACCACGGCTAAGAGCTGTATCCAAGAACAGCCCTTAGCCGTGGTATATTGGCCAATCCTTCGTGCCTTATTGCTTAAGTAAAGCTTGTACCAATCCAAATCACGTCAGATACCCATATTGTATTTATACTGTATTTATGTATTTATCTTGCTCCTTTACACCCCATTATCTCTACTTGCACATTCATCTTCTGCACATCAATCACTCCAGTGTTTAATTGGTATATTGTAATTATTTCCCCACCATGGCCTATTTATTGCCTTACCTCCCTTATCTTACCTCATTTGCACACACTGTATATATACTTTTTCTACTGTATTATTGACTGTATGTTTGTTTATTCCATGTGTAACTCTGTGTTGTTGAATGTGTCGAACTGCTTTGCTTTATTCTTGGCCAGGTCACAGTTGTAAATGAGAACTTGTTCTCAACTAGCCTACCTGGTTAAATAAAGGTGAAATAAATAAATACAAATTAAGATCAGTGATTCATTCATTATAGTATTTGAACAGGTGCATATCTTGTTTGGGATAGGGGGCAACATTTTCACTTTTGGATGAATAGCATGAGTGAACTGCCTCCTACTCAGTCCCAGATGCTAAAATATGCATATCATTATTAGTATTGGATAGAAAACACTCTGAAGTTTCTAAAACTGTTTGAATGATGTCTGTGAGTATAACAGAACTCATATGGCAGGCAAAAACCTGAGAAAAAATCCAAACAGGAAGTGTGAAATCTGAGGTTTGTAGTTTATGAACTCACCCCTATCGAATACACAGTGGGATATGGGTTATTTTTCACTTCCTAAGGCTTCCACTAGATGTCAACCATCTTTAGAACGTGGTTTCAGGCTTCTGAAATGGGCCGGATGGGAGCTGTTTTACTAAGGGGTCTGCCTACAGCCTCGTTCTCAGTCACGCGCTTTCACTTGAGAGGTTTCTCTCGTTCCAGTGCATTTCTACAGACAATGGAATTCTCCGGTTGGAACATTATTGAACTTTTATGATAAAAACATCCTAAAGATTGATTCTATACTTAGTTTGACAAGTTTCTTTGACCTGTAATATAACTTTTTGAACGTTTCGTCCGAATGGACCAGATCGCGCTTTTGGATTGTTTACCAAACGCCCTAACAAAAGAAGTTATTGGACATAAATGGACATAAATGATGGACATTATCGAACAAAACAAGCATTTATTGTGGAACTGCGATTCCTGGGAGTGCATTCTGATGAAGATCATCAAAGGTAAGTGAATATATCTAATGCTATTTATGAATAATGTTGCCTAACCAACATGACGGATATTTCTCTGGCTGGTTTGGCTCTGAGCGCCGTTCTCAGATTATGCTTTTTCCGTACAGTTTTTTTTAAATCTGACACAGCGGTTGCATTAAGGTAAATTGTATCTAAAGTTTCATGTATAATAGCTGTATTTTCATCAACATTTATTATGAGTATTTCTGTGAATTCATGTGGCTCTCTGCAATATCACTGCATATTTTGGAACTACTAAATCTAACACGCCAATGTAAAATAAGATTTTTGGATATAAATATGAACTTTACCGAACAAAACATACATGTATTGTGTAACATGAAGACCTATGAGTGTCATCTGATGAAGATCATCATAATTAACATAACATAATTTTATCTCTATTTGTGCTTTTTGTTACTCCTCTCTTCGGCGGGAAAAATGGCTGGGTTTATCTGTGAATTGGTGGTGACCTAACATAATAGTTTGTGGAGCTTTCGCTGTAAAGAATTTTTGAAATCAGACACTGTGACTGGATTAACGAGAATTGTATCTTTAAAATGGTGCCTAATACTTGTATGTTTGAGAAATTAGATTTATGAGATTTCTGTTGATTTGTATTTGGCGCCCTGCAATTTTATTGGCTGTTGGCGAGGGGTTCCACTAGCGGAGGCAGATTTCCTTATTTGTCTATCACTGGCAACTAAACGTCTCACCTTGCCGAGCCAGAGCCGGAGGGTTAAGTCTCATACATGGAAGCACTGAACAGATGAGACAGTGACAGTTGTACTTTTCCATTTTGACAAACAGAAGGTGTAATGGTTCCTGTACTCAAAAAGATGAAGTAAGCTTTATGTAACATCTTTTCACACCTTTTGTTCGTCTGAAATTGCGGGTTTAATGCATCAGCCAAGCTTCTGGGAGAGCATGAAGGTCCTCTTTTGATTAGACTTATCTATTTTACCTTTCCTTCCAGCCTTATCCTCTCCAATCTGATCCAGGAGATGGGTTGGGACTTGGGACTCTGGTTGGTCCTGTATATTGTGGTTCTCATGTCTCCTCCAGGATTCAACGCACTGATGGAAAGGGGATGTGACAACTTCTGTTCAATTTACGACATAATGGATTGCTTTTGGAGCTTCCCTCTGGTCACATACCAAGGAATGTGTGTGTGTCTGTGCGTGCATGCGTGCATGCATGTGTGTGTGTGCGTGCGTGTGTGTCTGTGTGTGCGTGTGTGTGTGTGTGTCCGTGCGTGCGTGCATGTGTCTGCGTGCGTGTGCGTGCGTGTCCGTGCGTGCGTGCGTGTGTGTGCGTGTGTGTGCGCGTGCATGCGTGTGTGCATGTGTGTGTGCATGCATGTGCATTCACCACTCTCTATTCCTGCCAGGTCTGTGTTATTTAAACTACTTAAACAAGTTTTGGGTTGAATGGGCAGGGCTGAGATAAGACCTGCATCCACTGCTATGGAGGAGGAGTCCAGGGTGGAGTTAGAGGTATGTAGACTCTAACCTGGGGAGGATCCCAACACGATCCCAACTTCCTCTAACAACTCTCCCCCTTCCCCTCAAACTCCTCTAACAACTCTCCCCCTTCCCCTCAAGTTCCTCTAACAACTCTCCCCCTTCCCCTCAAGTTCATCTAACAACTCTCCCCTTCCCCCCTCTCTCCTTCTGTCCTACTCTTCACAGTCTCCTTCTCTTCATTCCCCCCCTCTCATCCTCTCGCCCTCTCTCTCTCTCTTTCTCTCTCCCACTTTCTCCTCCTCTACTCCCCCCTTTCCCCCAAGCCTGTGGAGTCCCAGCACCATCCACCTAAGTGTCACTGAGGAATGTTCCATCACTGAAACAGGGGAGAATGGCTGGGCTAATATATAACCAATTACTCCGGTGAGTTTCCTGTGTGTCCTTTGAGCTCTACTACAGTCTCAAAGTTCAGGCCTGGAATGCCAGAACATGGCTCCTATTTGACAGGGGTCAGCGCACCAGTAACCTCACATTCTAAAAGACTATTGTTCCCAGGGCCAGAGAGACTCCACAAGACACACACATACACACATAGAGAGACACATGCACACAGGCACACACACTCCCTGGCCCCTGGAGGACCAACATCAAGGGCTAGCTTTATTTAAATGACATCCGTCTGCACAGTCACCCTCCATTCAAGGGATTAAATTAAACAAGGTGTGTGTCCAGTGTAATATTGCATTGTATTCTGCATTGAGAGAATATTATAATTTCTCATTTATTATACCGATCCTGTCAGTTGGTGGATGTCAGATAGAACATATCTATCAGATGTTTTATGTATGTTTTATGTAAAAAAACATCAATGCAAAGGCAAAAGAAGCACACAGGTAAGACTCCCCCCCCTCCCCCCCCCCCCCCCCCCCCCACACACACACACACACACACACACACACACACACACACACACACACACACACACACACACACACACACACACAAACCGCGGGTTGAATGTGTCTGAACAGTGTGGTGGTCTGTTGGTCTGGATCAGAGGTATTCAACTCTTACCCTACGAGTTCCAGAGCCTGCTGGTTTTCTGTTCTACCTGATAATTAATTGAACACACCTGGTCTAAATCAGTCCCTGATTAGAGGGGAACAATGGAAAAAAACGCAGTGGAACTGGCTTCGAAGTGCAGAGTTGAGTTTGAAGGGTCTGGATGGTGCCTGTGTGTCTGAAACTTAATGATTTTTGACCCTGTGGTAGGGTCAAAGGAGAAAGCAGATTGGCTGACGGAGGTGAAAGCAGATTGGCTGACGGAAGTGAAGCAGATTGGCTGACGGAGGTGAGGGCTGTTTGCGCTATCCAAAACCGCAACCTGAGCAACAAAACCTCAGACACACACACCCACACACACAGGTATGCAGTCACGTTAACGGAAACCTGACATACTGTACCTGGCAGATCAAAACTACACCCACGCTCTGTTAACCGTCAAACGGCTGGTGTGGGAAATAAATCCTTGTCTTGAGCTAATACCTGTTCTGACTCCACAGACAGACGGATGGACGGAGGGAGGGACGGACAGAGGGATGGGTGGACTGCCTAGAAAGGAGGAGGGGAAGGAGAGACAGAGAGACAGAGAGAGACAGAAAGAAAGAGGAAAGAAAGAAAGAAAGAAAGAAAGAAAGAAAGAAAGAAAGAGTGAGAGAGAGAGAGAAAGCGAGAGAGTTATTGATTAGTTATTAGTTATTTCACCTGTTTCCCATGTCAATAAAGTCCTTTCAATTGAATTTAGAGAGAGAGAGAGAGAGAAGATGCAGGAAAAAAGCCACTAAGGTTTTTCAGTTTATTTTCTCTCTTTCTTTTGTCGTCTCTCTCTTGGCCTTTCATCTGCAGGGCCAGGCTGCTGTGGGGTCAAAGGAGAGTTTGGCTACTGAGAAAACATGATTGCAGTCTTGTTGCCCAATGCATTGATTTAAAAATATGAAGCTGTGGGTCCACTCTGTTAGAGGCGACAGAGATGAAAACCTTCACTCTGCCATGTCCCGGCCTATTCTCTCTGCCACAAAGAGCCTGTGAGAGAGAGACCTTGTGGCTTTGTTACAGCCTTTCAATACGATACTGTGCTTTTTCTATATGTAGCCTATAGACTGTGTGCTGGGAATCAGATTTCTTTTTACTGTACACTACAGATGGTGTGGAATGGACTCAGCTTCACTTTAACCACTTTTGAAGAATTAAAACGTCTGATGAAAATGTTGGTTTTGGGGTGAATTATCCCTTTAAAGGTCATTATGTCAATTTAGAAATTCAATGACCTTTTACTCCCATTCCAAACGTCAAATACCTCCAAACATCACAGTCATGTTTTTGTCTATCATGTGACTGATTGGCCTTCACTTTGTTTTGGCCTGCTGTATTTGCACTTTGGTTATGAAGCTAACCGACTGCCCAGCTAGCACGTTTCTTTTTAGGTTGCAGGGAGGTTCTGTGAATGTTTTACTCTGGTTTCTTGAAAGTTTTCCTGGTCGGTGTTATTAATGCTCTGAGAATGGAAATTATCAATTTTTTAGGGGGGGTTTGAATAACCTCATTAAAACATTCACTGAATGTTTCAATAAGACTTTTAATAACACTGCTAGATTATTTGGGGTTATTTTTTCCACTACAAGCACATATGTGACTCACGACCTGGATTCAGTCTTATGTATCAACATTTGAAATTGTGTTTTTTTACATTGGATAAAAGTAGAAAGTAAGAGCAACAAAATTGTATATTGTACACTGCATTTTTGAGGAACAATGGGAAAGTATTCTAATTTGAAAATTGACAAACTTGTAAATGGATTTTGGGGGGGGTTATATTTGACTTACACAACATGCCTACCACTTTGAAGATGCAAAATATTTTTTATTGTGAAACAATCAAGAAATAAGACAAAAAACTGAACTTGAGAGTGCATAACTATTCACCCCCCCCCCCCCGTCCAAAGTCATTACTTTGTAGAGACACCTTTCGCAGCAATTACAGCTGCATTTGGGGTATGTATCTATAAGCTTGGCACATATAGCAACTGGGATTTTTGCCCATTCTTCAAGGCAAAACTGCTCCAGCTCCTTCAAGTTGGATGGGTTCAGCTGGTGTTCAGCAATATTTAAGTCATCCCACAGATTCTCAATTGGATTAAGGTCTGGGCTTTGACTAGGCCATTCCAAGACGTTTAAACGTTTCCCCTTAAACCACTCAAGTGTTGTTTTAGCAGTATGCTTAGGGTCATTGTCCTGCTGGAAGGTGAACCTCCGTCACGGTCTCAAATCTCCGGAAGACTGAAACAGGTTTCCTTTAAGAATCCCCCTGTATTTAGCGCCTTCCGTCATTCTTTCAATTCTGACCAGTTTCCCAGTCCCTGCCGATGAAAAACATCCCCACAGCATGATGCTGCCACCATGCTTCACTGTGGGGATGGTGTTCTCGGGGTGATGAGAAGTTGGGTTTGCGCCAGACACAGCGTTTTCCTTGACGGCCAAAAAGCTAAATATTTGTCTCATCTGACCAGAGTACATTCTTCCATATATTTGAGAAGTCTCCCACATGCCTTTTGGCAAACAACAAACGTGTTTGCTTATTTTTTTCTTTAAGCAGTGGCTTTTTTCTGGCCACTCTTCCGTAAAGCCCAGCTCTGTGGAGTGTACAGCTTAAAGTGGTCCTATGGACAGATACTCCAATCTCCGCTGTGGAGCTTTGCAGATCCTTCAGGGTTATCTTTGGTCTCTTTGTTGCCTCTCTGATTAATGCCCTCCTTGCCTGGTCCATGAGTTTTGGTGGGCGGCCCTCTCTTGGCAGGTTTGTTGTGGTGCCATATTCTTTCAATTTTTTAAAAACGGATTTAATGATGATCTGTGGGATCTTCAAAGTTTGTGATTTTTTTTTATAACCCAACCCTGATCTGTACTTCTCCACAACATTGTCCATGGCCTGTTTGGAGAGCTCCTTGGTCTTTATATTGCCGCTTGCTTGGTGGTTCCCCTTGCTTAGTGGTGTGCCTTTCAGAACAGGTATACAGTTGAAGTCGGAAGTTAACATACACTTAGGTTGGAATCATTAAAATTTGTTTTTCAACCACTCCACAACTTTCTTGTTATCAAACTATAGTTTTGGCAAGTTGGTTAGGACACTTACTTTTTGCATGACACAAGTAACTAGTAACTTTTCCAACAACTGACAGATTATTTCACTTATTATTCAGTATATCACAATTCCAGTGGGTCAGAGCTTTACATACACTAAGTTTGCTGTGCCTTTAAACATCTTGAAGAATTCCAGAAAATTATCTAATGGCTTTACACAGCTTCCGATAAGCTAATTGACATAATTTGAGTCAATTGGAGGTGTACCTGTGGATGTATTTCAAGGCCTACCTTCAAACTCAGTGCCTCTTTGCTTGATATCATGGAAAAATCTAAAGATATCAGCCAAAACCTCTGGTTCATCCTTCCAAGCAATTTCCAAACGCCTGAAGGTACCACGTTCATCTGTTCAAACAATAGAACACAAGTATAAACACCATGGGACCACGCAGCCGTCATACCGCTCAGGAAGGCGACGCGTTCTGTCTCCTAGAGATTAACGTACTTTGGTGCTAAAAGTGCAAATCAATCCTAGAACAGCATAGGACCTTGTGAAGATGCTGTAGAAGATGCTGAAATCGCTGTATGCGTAGTATTGGATAGAAAACACTCTAAAGTTTCTACAACTGTTAAAATAATGTCTGTGAGTTTAACAGAACTGAAATAGCAGGCGAAACCCCGAGGACAAACCATCCCCCCCCCAAAAAAATCATCCTACCACTGATTTCAATGGCTGGCACTTTAATAATAGGGCGAAATCGTGCCCGATTGCAGTTCCTAGGGCTTCCACTAGATGTTCAGGCTGGTTTTTGGATAAATGAGCCAGAAATTGTAGTTTTTCTAGGTGGCTCCCATTTTGGCTTCAGTGTTTCCAAGCGTGTGAATGAGAGCGCGTTCTTTGGTATTTTTCTCCGGTAAAGACAATAACGATTCTCCGTCTTAAATTGTATAATTTATTTGCGTATTAGGGTACCTAAGGTTTGATTATAAACGTTGATTTACTTGTTTGGATAAGTTTATTGGTAACGTTTGGGATTCATTTTGTATACATTTTGAAGGAGGGAAACCGAGTGGATTATTGACTGAAGCGCGCCAGCTAAACTGAGTTTTTATGGATATAAAGAAGGACTTTATCGAACAAAAGGACAATTTGTAATGTAACTGGGACCTTTTGGTCTAATATAATATATATTATATTGCTATTTCTGACTTTTGTGTCGCAACTCCTTGGTTGAAAATGATTTGTTATGCATTTGTGTGCTGGGCGCTGTCCTCAGATAATCGCATGGTTTGCTTTGCCGTAAAGCCTTTTTGAAATCTGACACGGCGGCTGGATTAACATCAAGTTAAGCTTTATTTTGATGTATTGCACTTGTGATTTCATGAAAGTTTAATATTTATAGTAATTTAATTTAAATTTGGCGCTCAGCAATTTCACCGGAAATTGCACCGCTAGCGTCCCGCTGATCCGTAAAAAGGTTTGAAGTTCCTCCACATCAATGTGGAAAAGACAAAGGAGCTGATCATCAAAAGGTTTGAAGTTCCCTCCACATCAATGTGGAAAAGACAAAGGAGCTGATCATCAATGGCAACAACTTACCAATGTCCCAACCACTCTTCCTGAACGACCAACCAGTGGAGGTGGTTGAGTTTTTTAAATACCTAGGGACACAAATTGATAACACGCTGAGTTTTTCAGAGAATTCAGACTGTATTTTTTTTAAAGCAAGCCAATGCCTGTTCTTAACCATGAAATGAAAGGGGTTTGGGGTCAGCCAGGATGTTCTGAAAAGGGTGTACAGCAGCTTGTTGGAGAGCATCCTCATTTTCAATATGACAGTCTGGTATGGTAATCTGAGCGTAAGGAGCAAAAGCAAACTGACCAGAATAGTAAACACAGCCAGCAAAGTAATTGGTCGACCACAGGCACATTTGAGCATTCTATTCCACAAGGCAACCAAAAAGAAGGCACTGGCTGTTGTTGGCGACCCTTCCCACCCTCTACACCATCAGTTGGAGAGGCTTCCCTCTGGCCGGCGCTTCAGAATGCCCATGGCCAAGAAGAACGTGTTCAAACATTAATTTGTTCCTTGTGCTGTTGGACTACTAAATGCAAAGTCAATTGAATCGGTATATGTACTTATCTATCTAGGGCAGTTGGGACAGCGGTCTGTTTTGAGTGAATGTATCAATGTCCTCTATGTTGTTAGTGTACAACATGATGGACTGACTGGTTAAATGTGTATGATGTGAGAATGTATGTGTATGTGATTCTTTTAATGGATGGTGATGCCAAAGAAAAATGTTCCTCCTGGATGGCCAAATAAGTTCTATTCTATTAGCTATCATATTTTAATTCCACTGATTTCAAAACGTTCCAGAAAGTGGAGATAACACTTATGCAGCTTCACTACACAATACATTAAATAAAAGCTGCGTTCGACAGGATTAGCAACACAGACTGACCGGCTCAAATAGACAGAAGCCCTCTATATGGCAGACCAATCCGAACTCCTCTCTCTGCATGTCCAGCCCACTCATTATGTCAGCCAATCATGGCTAGTAGGAAGGTTGCTGGCTTTTCCTGTGGCTTAACCAACAAGTCTCGTCATTTAACAATTGTATTCATATTTACAGATGGCATACACGTTTGTTATTAAGACACATGAAAGTTCACATGTTCGCAAAGGCATTTCTGGCAAAAAACGCATTTTGATTAAAAAAATGTTTTTTTTTACATTCAAACGGCTCTCCTGTGAAGTCGTGACTTGCGACATAGGCCTAGCTTTCTGAATCGGGTCACATATGGAAATTAATTAATCCTTAGCCATTATTAATCATACAACCATTTATTTTTTATTGTGACACAGCATCTGTGAGATTCAAACCTATGATCTTCTGTTCTCTGTCATGGAATTAGTCCACTGCACCACCAGGATGGACCTAGCATGTCATGTCTTTTTAATTGTACATAGCTGTTCGTTTTGTCTATTCAAACAGACCTAATTTCAAAGGAAACAAGCACTCATTAATAAGATCAGGTTTGGCCAATTAGTGGGTACAGCCAACACACCTGAACACCTTTAACAAGATAGAGGATAGAGATAGTTTTGTTGATGCTGAGAACTAAATGTATATATTTTTTTAAATAACATTCTTAGAACGTTCTCTGAACATGATTTAAGTTTTCTTGTGGTTTATATGACACATTTTCTTTGTCACACTTTATTTGGATAGCCCGGAAAGTCAATCTGTAGAAGGTCATACTGTACTATCAACAAACCATCTGTTGATAAGAATCTGCTTGCTAAGGCTACAGTTAGGGTTAGGTTTAGAATACGGGTTCGGGTAAGGGTTAAGTTTAGGGTTAAGGTTATATCTAGGGTTAGTAAATAGTTAGTTGAAATGTTACTGATAGTTTGTAGAGCAGGGTTGAGGAACTTTGATGGGAGTTTTAAAGTAAATGTTAACATATGGAGGACAGAAGATTATGCAATTCTATATATTTATCCAGAAGGTGGAGAGAAATGTATGCAGTTTAATGTGAGACTGACTAACAAAATCAACCCCCCCCCGGCTCGTAATTCAACCATAATTACTAAGTTTAGATAGCTGGCCGCTAGACTAATTTACCAATCCCAAAAAATGATATCTGACATTGTCTAATTGAGTGACTATCAGTGAGTGACATAGGAGAAAAACTGTTGATGCAAAACCAAATTTCGAAATTGCACCTTGTGTATTCTCATATTCTAATTTGCAAGAGTAAGTTGAGACCCCGATTGAGTTTAAATATATATATAAAAAAAATGTATCTGAGGGCCTTTAAAAGGGGAGCCCATCAGTTCCCCATCCCCGCTATAGAGTATCTACAGAAAGACAATCCACATAAAGGGTTACCGTTTTCTTAACGTTCTCGAAACAATTTGAGAAAATTACTTTAAATACAACCACGAGGAAACGTTATTCTAAAGTACCAAAATTCCCACAGAAGAATGGTGTTTCTCAACATTCTCTGACCTCTGAGAACATTCCCAATGTCAAACCAGTTAGAGAACGTTCCCATAACATTATCAAAATTTAAACTATACGTAACCATATTTGAACTTTTTAAAGTAATGAAATACCAATAAAATAAAATGTTGAGTTCCTTAAATGTGCTGAGAATGTTCCAAAGCCAAGCAACTATCCTGCAACATTCCCAGAAAGTTGTGGGATGCATAATAATCATAGGACAACCACTATCACCAAGCTCACATGGTTCTCAGAACATGATGTGCATGCTGGGTGAGGTCAATGCCATTCTGTCTGATGACATCACAGTGGCTCACCTCTGATGTCAGCAGTTAGCTTGTAGACCCTTTGGATCAGCTGAAATCTTTAACAAGACATGTGTTAAGTGTTCCAAACAGACAGGGTTTCTAGGTTACCAAATCCAGCATGGGGCTAACATTTGGTAGGTTGATTTTTATCAGTGATATGGTAGTGTACAGTACAGTAACCCAAACTTTAATTGTGCTTACATCTGATTTAGGTGTATTTTACCACAAATAGATAACGTGTGGGAATACAGGCAGGTACAAAGGCACACGCATGTCACACACTGGCTGACAGGTGCTGTGACGGAACTCAGTTCAGTACCATAACACATAGCATAGGCCACACAGGTTATTTTAAAATGGGCTCGAGTGAAATGTCATGAAAGTTCTCAAGTTCATTTATTTCTCTCCCAATTTCAGCTTCCATAAACAAAACTTTTAGCTTAGCAAACAAAATGGGGGGAGGGTATACAAATCACAATAACAATCAAACAGAAACTGATGGATGGAAATCATTTCAACATTATCCTTAACTTAAATCATCTCATCCTAGTAACACTTGTATTGTAATGTTTTTAAAAATGTATAACTGCCTTAATTTTGCTGGACCCCAGGAAGAGTCAACAGCTAATGGGGATCCATAATAAATACAATACACTTCTCTTAGCAAAACCCAGGCTTCAAAGGAGTTTTGTCACCGCCTCCAACCAAACGTAGATTCCCTCTCAACTGCATCTCACCTGCATCTGTTACAGACCTATATCCATCCTGCCCTGCCTTTCTAAAGTCTTCGAAAGCCAAGTTAACAAACAGATCACTGACTATTTCGAATCCCACCGTACCTTCTCCGCTGTGCAATCCGGTTTCCGAGCTGGTCACGGGTGCACCTCAGCCACGCTCAAGGTACCTATCAATATCATAACCGCCATCGATAAAAGACAGTACTGTTTAGCTGTCTTCATCGACCTGGCCAAGGCTTTCGACTCTGTCAATCACTGTATTCATATCGGCAGACTCAACAGCCTTTGTTTCTCAAATGACTGCCTCGCCTGGTTCACCAACTACTTCTCAGAGTTCAGTGGGTCAAATTGGAGGGCCTGTTGTCTGGACCTCTGGCAGTCTCTATGGGGGTACCACTAGGTTCAATTCTCGGGCAGACTCTTTTCTCTGTATATATCAACGATGTCGCACTTGCTGCGGGTGATTCCCTGATCCACCTCAACGCAGATGACACCATTCTGTATACATCTGGCCCTTCTTTGGACACTGTGTTAACTAACCTCCAAATGAGCTTCAACGCCATACAACACTACTGCTGTGGCCTCCAACTGCTCTTAAACGCTAGTAAAACTAAATGCATGCTTTTCAACCGATCGCTGACCGCACCCGCCCGCCCGACTAGCATCACCACTCTGGACGGTTCCCACTGTTCTGACTATGTGGACAACTACAAATACCTAGGTGTCTGGCTAGACTGTAAACTCTCCTTCCAGACTCATATTAAACATCTCCAATCCAAAATTATATCTAGAATCGACTTCATATTTCGCAACAAAGCCTCCTTCACTCACGCTGCCAAACATACCCTCGTAAAACTGACTATCCTGCCGATCCTCGACTTCGGGCGATGTAATTTACAAAATAGCCTCCAACACCCAGGTCATCTTTACCAAGTCTTTGCTAGGTAAAGCTCCTCCTTATCTCAGCTCACTGATAACCATAACAACACCCACCCATAGCACGCGCTCCAGCAGGTATACCTCACTGGTCATCCCCAAAGCCAACACCTCCTTTGGCCGCCTTTCCTTCCAGTTCTCTGCTGCCAATGACTGGAATGAATTGAAAAAATGCTGAGTTGGAGACGTATATCTCCCTCTCTAACTTTATGCATCAGCTATCTGAGCAGCTTACCGATCGCTGCAGCTGTACACAGCCCATCTGTAAATAGCCCATCCAATCTACCTACCTCATCCCCATATTGTTTTTATTTACTTTTTTTCTCTGTTGCACACCAGTATTTCTACTTGCACATCATCATCTGCACATCTATCACTCCAGTGTTAATTCGCTAGATTGTAATTACTTGTAACGATTGTTCTCCTCGTCTGAGGAGGAGCATGGATCGGACCAAAACGCAGCTTGTGTGGAATACATGATGAATTTATTTAAAGAAGGCGAACACGAAGCACACTTGAATAAATTACAAAATAACAAAAACGACGTAGACCGACCTGGACATGAGAACTTACATAACTTCTTATGGCTGCAGCCCGACGTCGGTACACTTATGACAACAGCCAGCTCAAGTGGAGGGCGCGAAATTCAAAATATTTTTTTTTTTAATATTTAACTTTCACACATTAACAAGTCCAATACAGCATATGAAAGGTACACATCTTGTGAATCCAGCCAACATGTCCGATTTTTAAAATGTTTTACAGCGAAAACACCACGTATATTTATGTTAGCTCACCACCAAAAACAAAAGAGGACAGACATTTTTCACAGCACAGGTAGCATGCACAAAGCCAATCTAACTAACCAAGAACCAACCAAACTAACCAAGAAACAACTTCATCAGATGACAGTCTTATAACATGTTATTCAATAAATCTATGTTTTGTTCGAAAAATGTGCATATTTCAGGTATAAATCATAGTTTACATTGCAGCTACAATCAGAAGTTGCACCGAAAGCAGACAGAATAATTACAGACACCAACGTCAAATACCTAATTACTCATCATAAAACATTTCTGAAAAAATACATAGTGTACAGCAATTGAAAGACAGGCATCTTGTGTTTCCAGACAATATTTCCGATTTATCAAGTGTTTTACAGCGAAAACACAATATAGCGTTATATTAGCTTAGCACAATAGCCAGAAAGACAAGCCATTTCCCAGTAGCAAAAGTAAGCGATCGTAACAAACAAGCAAAATATATATCATTTTTGACTAACCTTGATTTTCTTCCTCAGATGACAGTCCTATAACATCAGGTTATACATACACTTATGTTTTGTTCGAAAATGTGCATATTTAGAGCTGAAATCAATGGTTACACCGTGTGTTAACTTAGCTACTTTTCCCCACTACGTCCGGATTTTTCCTGACACTTTTTCTGACACACATATTCTGACCAAATAGCTATTCATAAACATAACTAAAAAATACATGTTGTATAGGAAATGATAGATCCATTAGTTCTTAATGAAATCGCAGTGTTAGAATTCTAAAAAATAACTTCATTATGATATGCAGCTTCGGTATAGCTAGAGTACCCAAACGTTGGCCGCCCACGACTAGTTCACATGCACGACAGATATATGAAATAGCATCATAAAATGTTTCTTACTTTTGCTGATCTTTCATCAGAATGTTGGACAAGGTGTCCTTTGTCCAGAACAGTCGTTGTTTGGAATTAGAACGGACTCTTTCCCTCTTGAATTAGCACGCGCGCTAGCCGGGTGGCACGAATCGCTCCATCGTCAACAAAGTCAGAGAACGGAACACGGCAAAACTCCCGAAAAAATTTCAATAATCTGATTAAACTATATTGAAAAAACATACTTTACGATGATATGGTCACATGTATCAAATAAAATCAAAGCCGGAGATATTGGTCGTCCATAACGGCAGCTAAACAGAAGGCAATCCCACTGTCCAGCGCGCGCTCCTCGTATTCAACGTCAGACCAAGATAAACACAAAATTTCTTCTCTCACAGCCTCTTGACACCCAGGGGAAGGTCTATGAAGTGCACGAAGACTCTTACGTTTCATGCCCATGTATAGGCAGGAAGAAAAGCAGAGCCTCGATTTCAGACTTTTCACTTCCTGGTCAGGAAGTTTGTGCCAAATGAGTTCTGTTTGACTCACAGATATAATTCAAACGGTTTTAGAAACTAGAGAGTGTTTTCTATCCAATAGTAATAATAATATGCATATTGTACGAGCAAGAATTGAGTACGAGGCCGTTTGAAATGGGCACATTTTATCTGGCTACTCAATACGCCCCCTGCAGCCCAAACAGGATAACACGAAGAACGCACGAACAGGAACAGACTAAACAAACGAAACAGTCCCGTGTGGTACATACACAGACACGGAAGACAATCACCCACAAACAAACGGTGTGAACAGCCTACCTTAATATGGTTCTCAATCAGAGGAAACGTCAAACACCTGCCCCTGATTGAGAACCATATAAGGCTAAATAACAATGAACCCAACATAGAAACACATAACATAGAATGCCCACCCAGCTCACGTCCTGACCAACTAAACAAAGACAAAACAAAGGAAAATAAGGTCAGGAACGTGACATTACTTTGCTACTATGGCCTATTTATTGCCTTACCTCCTTACGCCATTTGCACACACTGTATATATACTTTTTATATTGTGTTATTGACTGTACATTTGTTTATTCCATGTGTAACTCTGTGTTGTTGTTTGTGTCGCACTGCTTTGCTTTATCTTGGCCAGGTCGCAGTTGTAAATGAGAACTTGTTCTCAACTGGCCTACCTAGTTAAATAAAGGTTACGTAAATGAACTGATACACAAAACAACATCAGATTCAAAACTTTGCGTTTTTCAATTGAAATTATTATGAAAAATTATTGCAACCAATAGAATGTTATATACAGTATATGGGGGATACAACCATCCCAGTTCTGCAGATTTTGCTGCGAAGAGGCAGAATCATTAGATCATTTGTTTTTGTACTGTCTATATGTGGGTTGTATTTGGTCGCAGGTTCAGGAATGGCTGAAGAATTGCAACATTAAAGTGGAGATAACACTGCTGGGTGATTTGAAAAGTCATAGTCAATCGATCAATAATATAATAATACTCTTAGCAAAAATTATTATCTTTAATTTACAATCTGCACAGTAATCGAGAGAATGAGAATAGAAAGGTTCAGAACTTTTGTGAAACGTCACAGCACAGTTGAAAATTATATGGCAAAACTGGATGCTGTTCAGAGATACTGTAAATGGGAGGGGTTGAGTGTAGCTGAAGGATGGGACTAATAACAAACAAAAGATAACTATTGTAAAATATACTGTGTCCGTAAAATGTATATAGTATGTATAAGCTGGAAGTAGAAGCCTGAGTGATGTTGTCCATTAGTTTACTCCAATTAGGGGAGGGGTGGTAGGGCAAAAGTATAAAGGAACATATATTTGAAAAAATATCTGTATTTATCCATAAATGTATATGGGGTACTGTAAATGATGCAGACAATTACACTGATAGAAGACACAACCTATCTGTATTAAAGCAGATCTACATTTGTCACAATTGTGATACACACACACACACAAATACACACACGTTAATCTGGTGTGAATCACGAGACATACGACATACCTCTGACAAGCAGGCTACTATTATTTACTTCAGTGTGGTCCGAATGATTATGGACCACGGCTGTTTAGATACACACACACACACACACGCCATGGCTGAACAGTAGCACAGACGTAGACACACGCACACAAAGTGGAGTTAGGCAGGCGTTACGCAGGCTGGTGTTGTGACTCAGACAGATGCAGACGTCATCTGGTCAACCACAAGGCCAACAGAATCAACTCTACTCTGTCTGGACACACACACATGAACACACACATACACACACACACACACACACACACACACACACACACACACACACACACACACACACACACACACACACACACACACACACACACACACACACACACACACACACAGAGACACACACACACACATGAGCACACACACACATGAGAGCACACACACATGAACACACACACACACACACACACACATGAACACACACATACACACACACACATAAACACAAGTACACACATGAACACACACACGAACACACACACACACACACATGAACACACACGTACACACGTATGCATGTGTAGCGTACGTCACTGTGCTTGCTTAGCCGGAAACCACTTCGTCCCTATCTACTTCGCTAGAACTCGATACTAGAACCTAATACTTTAAATCGATACTAGAACCCGATACTTTAACCCGATACTTTAACCCACTTCGTCCCTATCTACTTCGCTAGAACTCGATACTAGAACCTAATACTTTAAATCGATACTAGAACCCGATACTTTAACCCGATACTTTAACCCGATACAGTACCGATACAGTACATTTACAGTACCCCATGACTTTAACCCGATACTAGAACACGATAGTTTAACCCGCTACTTTAACCCGATACTAGAAACCAATACTAGAACCTAATACTTTAACCCGATACTAGAACCCGGTACTTTAACCCGATACTTTAACCCGATACTAGAACCTAATACTTTAACCCGATACTAGAACCCGATACTTTAACCCGATACTAGAACCCGATACTAGAACCCGATACTAGAACCCGGTACTCTAACCCGATACTAGAACCCGATACTAGAACCCGAGACCAGAACCCGAGACCAGAACCTGAGACCAGAACCTGAGACCAGAACCCGAGACCAGAACCCGAGACCAGAACCCGATACTTTAACCCGATACTTTAACCCGATACCAGAACCCGAAACTAGAACCCGAGACCAGAACCCGAGACCAGAACCCAAGCCTAGAACCCAATACTAGAACCCGATACTAGAACCCAATACTAGAACCCTGGACCTCACAAATACACCTGGACCGCCCTCCTGAAACGTTCTTCTCAGTCGCGCCTCTGAAAAGCTATCAATCCAGCAACATGAGTAGAGATATTTCAGGCTGAGGAATGAGGTTACAAATTCTTATGTTACACATGTACGCACATCCTCTGCCACTGGCCACAGGTCACCCTATCACGTTTCCCAGAGGGCAATAACTCACTTGTGAGGTTGATGTACATGTCGTTCACTAAACAGTGAATCTGACACCAGCTTCCCATAACGCACTGGACTCTAGTTCTTCAGACCTAGCTATTCACACCACAGGAGGTTGGTGGCACCTTCATTGGGGAGAACGGGCTAGTGGTAATGACAAGAGCAGAATCAGTGGTATTAATGGTATGAAACACATGAAACACATGGTTTCCAGGTGTTTGATGCCACGTGTGCTCCGGCCATGTGCTGACCACATGGCAGGTGTCTTCACTGACATTTTCAACATGTCCCTGATTGAGTCTGTAATGCCAACATGTTTCAAGCAGACCACCATAGTCCCTGTGTCCACGAACACGAAGGCAACATGCCTAAATGACTACAGATCCGTAGAACTCACGTCCGTAGCCATGAAGTGCTTTGAAAGGCTGGTAATGGCTCACATCAACACCATGTTCCCAGAAACCCTAGACCCACTCCAATTTGCATACCGCCCAAACAGATCCACAGATGATGCAATCTCAATTGCACTACACACTGCTCTTTCCCAACTGGACAAAAAGAACACCTACGTGAGAATGCTATTCATTGACTACAGATCAGCTTTCAACACCATAGTACCCTCAAAGATCATCACTAAGCTAAGGATCCAAGGACTAAACACCACCCTCTGCAACTGGATCCTGGACTTCCTGATGGGCCGCCCCCAGGTGGTGAGGGTAGGTAGCAACACATCTGCCACGCTGATCCTCAATATTGGAGCCTCTCAGGGTTGCGTGCTCAGTCCCCTCCTGTACTCCCTGTTCACCCACCACTGCGTGGCCAGGCACGACTCCAACACTATCATTAAGTTTGCAGATGACACAACAGCGGTAGGCCTGATCACCGACAACAACGAGGAGGTCAGAGACCTGGTCTGGTGGTGCCAGAATAACAACCTATCCCTCAACATAACCAAGACTAAGGAAATGACTGTGGACTAGAGGAAAAGGAGGACCGAGCACGCCCCCATTCTCATCGACGGGGCTGTAGTGGAGCAGGTTGAGAGCTTCAAGTTCCTTGGTGTCCACATCACCAACAAACTAGAATGGTCCAAACATACGAAGACAGTCGTGAAGAGGGCACGAAAAAGCCTATTCCCCCTCAGGAAACTAAAAAGACTTAGCATGGGTCCTCAGATCCTCAAAAGGTTCTACAGTTGCAACATCGAGAGCTTCCTGACTGGTTGCATCACTGCCTAGTACGGTAACTGCTCAGCCTCCGACCGCAAGGCACTACAGAGGGTAATGCGTACGGTCCAGTACATCACTGGGGCTAAGCTGCCTGCCATCCAGGATCTCTACACCAGGCGGTGTCAGAGGAAGGCCCTAAAAATTGTCAAAGACCCCAGTCATAGACTGTTCTCTCTGCTACCACATGGCAAGCGGTACCAGAGTGCCAAGTCTAGGACAAAAAGGCTTCTCAACAGTTTTTACCCCCAAGCCATAAGACTCCTGAACAGGCAATCAAATGGCTACCCACACAATTTGCATTGTGTGCCCCCCCAACCCCTATTTTATGCTGCTGCTACTCTCTGTTTATCGTATATGCATAGTCCCTTTAACTATACATTCATGTACATATTACCTCAATTAGCCCGACCAACCAGTGCCCCCGTAATTGGCTAACCGGGATATCGGCATTGTGTCCCACCACCCACCACCCGCCAACCCGTCTTTTACGCTTCTGCTACTCTCTGTTTGTCATATATGCATAGTCACTTTAACCATATCTACATGTACATACTACCTCAATCAGCCCAACTAACCGGTGTCTGTATGTAGCCTCGCTACTGTTATTTTTCACTGTCTTTTTACTGTTGTTTTTATTTCTTTACTTACCTATTCTTCACCTAATACCTTTTTTTTTTTTTTATTGCACAGTTGGTTAGAGCCTGTAAGTAAACATTTCACTGTAAGGTGTACCTATTGTATTCGGCGCACGTGACAAATACAGTTTGATTTGATTTCATTCCATTTGCTCCGTTCCGGCCATTATTATGAGCCGTCTTCCCCTCAGCAACCTCCTGTGATGCACACGACTTGAGAATGGAAACGACGTATCGCTTACTCTCCGTCACAGATATCAAGTTCCATACAAGTGGTTTCCCTTGTAATGCACCGTGGAGGAATATGAAGATGTGCCGTGTTATGATCCTAGATAGCCAATGGGATTCTAGAAAGTTAATTGGATTCTAGAAAGACAATGGGATTCTATTTCAAAAGGAAAGTTCATGGTTCCGGGATTCTTCTGTCAGTTTCATTAATCCTGGGCTCTACAAGGTGGTGGGGGAATAGGACCTGACCTGGTTGTAAATAAAGGTGAACTAAAGGGGGAAAATAACTACCCTTGATGCTTCTGAGCTGGGCTGAGCTGAACTGAGACAAGCTGCAAAGCTGTGCTGGACTGTCCTGGTTTCACCTCCACCATATAGCTGTTGGAACCATGCTTGATCTTCTGAAATGTCCTTTGTGTCTTCTACCCCATGCAGTGCCCGTGTCTCTGCCATCCATAGAGATACGTATGTAGACATTACTGGTTAACACAGTGTCCATGTTAATGGAGTAGTAGGCCATGACTGATGGGGGAGTTCCAAAGGCTGTGGTCTGTGTACTCTACAGTGTCCCTATGGTGACATTGACTACTAGGTTACTCAACCCTGTTACTCAAAGCCAGTGACTCGGCAGTTAGACTTCCAGCCTGGAGTCTGACATTCTACAGCAGCTAGCAACTAAAGTCCAGAGAGCATTAGCAGCACGTGTTTGGGAAGCCATTCCCGATGCTCCAATGTCTCCGGTCGGCGTTGAATCTTTGATGTTCCGATCGATTCCCATCAGTTGGGGCCAAACAACACGCAGGTCCCCCTCATGCAGTAACATTTCTGGTCTTATCAGAGCGGCCTACTTCACACAGGTCCCTGGCCATAAAGTCCTATGATGATAACAGGGACTGGAATATGGACCATCCCACGCACACTGATCTATGGAGTCATGACCTCTGGTGTGTTTTCATAAAGAAGATCACAATACAGAAGGCAACAGGGTTTTTTTCAGTTCAAACCAGATCACATTTTATTTGTCACATGCGTCGAACACAACAAGTGTAGACCTTACCGTGAAATGCTTACTTACGAGCCCTTAATCAACAATGCAGAGTTTTAAAAAATTAAGAAAGAAACTGTCTGCATTAATGGCGTTTCCAAAACACATTCATTCTCTTTACCATTAACTAACAATTGTGTGAAGTCAGAAGCCGCTTTCACATGCTGTCATGCTCTCTGACACTGGCAGACAGTGGATGGATATAGTGTGACAATAGGCAGGTTTCCATTGACTCAGCTTTATTCGACCAAAGCAACGATGCAAAAAGCAGCCTGGTCACCAGAAACAATCTTCGATTCTAGATGTTTCATAAGGGGCTGAGAACGTCGATATATGAATTCCTCAAAATAAACCGATGGGACAGCACTGGGCTCGAACTCACAGCCCACAGTTTAGACCTCTGTGTAACGGCACTTCCCAATTCTCCAGTAAGCAGGGAGAGTATTCGATGATACTAAATGGAACCAGCTCATTTTAGAAAATGATTTAGTCGTATGCTTTCCCAAAACCATGGCCCTAATCTTAACCACACAGAATGAATAACTAAACTTTCATATCTGTATATACATTACTGTATTCTAGTCAAGTCCATCCTATTCAACTATTGCTTTACATATACTATTCTATCCTACATATTCTTCAGATATACTATATATTCTATGCACATACCATCCATAATGTCTAAACATCATATGTACAGTACCAGTTAAAAGTTTGGACACACCTAGTCATTCAAGTTTTTTGTTTATTTTTACTATTTTCTGAAATGTAGAATAATAGTGAAGACATCAAAACACATATGGAATAATGTAGTAACCAAAAAAGTATTAAACAAATCAAAATATATTTTATATTTGAGATTCTTCAAAGTAGCCACCCATTGCCGCCTTGATGACAGCTTTAAACATTCTCGGCATTCTCTCAAGCAGCTTCATGAGGTAGTCAACTGGAATGCATTTCAATTAACAGGTGTGCCTTGTTAAACAGAAGATAGCCCTATGTGGTAAATAACCAAGTCCATATTTTGGCAAGAACAGCTCAAATAAGCAAAGAGAAACGTCAGTCCATCATTACATTAAGACAGGAAGGTCAGTCAATCCGGAAAATGTCAATAACTTTGATCGTTTCTTCAAGTGCAGTCGCAAAAACCATCAAGCGCTATAATGAAACTGGCTCTCATGAGGACCGCCACAGGAAAGGAAGACCCAGAGTTACCTCTGCTGCACAGGATAAGTTCATACGAGTTAACTGCACCTCGGAAATTGCAGCCCAAATAAATTTAACAGACACATCTCAACATCAACTGTTCAGAGGAGACAGCGTGAATCAGGCCTTCATGGTCAAATTGATGCAAATAAATCACTACTAAAGGACACCAAGAAGAAGAGAATGGACATTAGACATCTGTCCATTGGTCTGAAGAGTCCAAAAGTGAGATTTTTGGTTCCATCAGCCGTATCTTTTTGAGACACAGAGTAGGTGAACGGATAATCTCTGCATGTGTGGTTCCCACCATGAAGCATGTAGGAGGAGGTGTGATGGTGTTGGGGTGCTTTGCTGGTGACACTGTCATGATTTATTTAGAATTCAAGGCACACCTAACCACCATGGCTACCACAGCATTCTGCAGCAATACACCATCCCATCTGGTTTGTGCTTAGTGGGACAATAATTTAGTTTTTCAACAGGACAATGACCCAACACACCTCCAGGCTGTGTAAGGGCTATTTGACCAAGAAGGAGAGTGATGGAGTGCTGCATCAGACGACCTGGCCTCATCAGACGACCTGGCCTCAACAATCACCCGACCTCAACCCAATTGAGATGGTTTGGGATGAGTTGGACCGCATAGTGAAGCAAAAGCAGCCAACAAGTGTTCAGCATATGTGGGAACTCCTTCAAGACTGTTGGAAAAGCATTCCAAGTGAAGCTGGTTGAGAGAATGCCAAGAGTGTGCAAAGCTGTCATCAAGGCCAAGGGTGGCTACTTTGAAAAATCAAACACTTTTTTGGTTAATACATGATTATGTGTGTGTTATTTCTTAGTTTTGATGTCCTCACTATTATTATTCTACAATAAAATAGTAAAAATAAAGAAAAACTCTTGAATGAGTACGTGTGTCCAAACTTTTGACTGGTACAGCATTTATATATACATTTTAAAAAATCATTGTGTCATATGTAATGGTAACGGCAGATATAGGATACATTTTCCAAAGATCGACAACATACTGTACAGTGCATTTGGAACGTATTCAGACCCCACTTTTTCCACATTTTGTTACGTTAGTCTTATTTTAACATTTATTTTATATATATATATATATAATCAATCTACACACAATATTCCATAATGACAAAGCGAAAACATTTTTTTTTTAAATGTATAAAAGATATACTGTACATTATTTACATACTTATTCAGACCCTTTGCTATGAGACTCGAAATTCAGGTGCATCCTCTTTCCATTGATCATCCCTGAGATGTTTCTACAACTTGATTGACATCCACCTGTGGTAAATTCAATTAATTGGACAAGATTTGGAAAGGCACACACCTGTCTATTTTAGGTCCCATAGTTGTAAGTGCATATCAGAGCAAAAACCAAGCCATGAGGTCGAAGGAATTGTCCGTAGAGGTCTGAGATAGGATTGTGTCGAGGCAGAGATCTGGGGAAGTGTACCAAATGTCTGCAGCATTGAAGGTCCCCAAGATCACAGAGGCCTCAATCATTCTTAAATGGAAGAAGTTTGGAACTACTAAGACTCTTTCTAGAGCTGGCCATCTGGCCACCTGGCCAAACTAAGCAATCAGGGTAGAAGGACCTTGTTCAGGGAGGGGACCAAGAACCCGATGGTCACTCTGAGAAACAAGATTCTCTGGTCTGATGAAACCAAGATTGAACTCTTTGGCCTGAATGCCAAGCATCACATCTGGAGGAAACCAGGCAACGCTCATCACCTATCCAATACCATCCCTACGTTGAAGCACGGTGGTGGCAGCATCATGCTGTGGGGATGTGTTTCAGAAGCAGGGACAGGGAGAATAGTCATGATTGAGGGAAAGATGAAAGGAGCTAAGTACAGAAAGTTTCTTGATGAAAACCTGCTCCAGAGCGCTCAGGACCTCAGACTGGTGTGATGATTCACTTTCCAAGAGGACAATGACCCTAAGCACACAGCCAAGATAGCACATGCGTGGCTTCGAGACAAGTCCCTGAAAGTCCTTGAGTGGACCAGCCATAGCACGGACTTGAACCCGATCGAAAATCTCTGGAGAGACTTGAAAATAGCTGTGTAGCGACGCTCCCTATCCAACCTGACAAAGCTTGAGAGGATCTGCAAAGATCAATGGGAGAAACTCCTCAAATACAGGTGTGTCAAGCTTGTAGCATCATACGTAAGACTCGAGGCTGTAATCGCTGCCAAAGGTGTTTCAACAAATGTGATATTTCAGTTTTTTATGTTTTATAAATTTGCAAACATTTATAAAAACCTGTTTCTCTTTGTAATTATGAGATATTGTGTGTAGATTGATGAGGGAAAAAACTATTTAATCCATTTTAGAACAAGGTAACAATTGGGAACAATTGGGAACAATTGGGAAAGGTAACAATTGGTAACAATTGGGAAAAAAGTCAAGTGTTCTGAATACTATCTGAATGCACTGTAATGCACTGTAATTATCTGTTGGACAGGGGTGGATTTTTCTTTTGTAAGACTTTTCTTTATTGTTACACATTATGATAGTAACTGTTTTTAAAAAATAAATTATGATTGCAGAATAATTCCGAAGGTATGTGTGGTACGTGATATTATCACGTCACTATAAAGCTTCACTCCACATTTAATTCTAAATGTCTACTGCTTGCAAAATCAAATTTGTTCAACTAGTCAGGACTGTCCTGAATTTCAAGTATACCTTGAATTACTTTGCCTTGCTTTTCTGTTTGGCTGGCAAGTTTCACCATCCTGTTATTTCAGATCTACAGGACAGCAAGGTTCACCATGGAGATACGTTGATACATGAGAATTATTTGAATATGGCAAATATTAGTTAACTATTGCATTCCATCCAGACTGGCTTCCGTGGGCTACCTGAGACATGAAATAGATAGGTGGGAGGACATATAGGCTTTCACTGATTACCAGAGACATGAAATCTTTTGTTACTTCTAGGTTAGACTACTGCAATGCTCTACTTTCCGGCTACCCGGATAAAGCACAAAATAAACTTCAGTTAGTGCTAAATACGGCTGCTAGAATCCTGACTAGAACCAAAAAATTTGATCATATTACTCCAGTGCTAGCCTCCCTACACTGGCTTCCTGATAAGACAAGGGCTGATTTCAAGGTTTTACTGCTAACCTACAAAGCATTTCATGGGCTTGCTCCTACCTATCTTTCCGATTTGGTCCTGCCGTACATACCTACACGTACGCTACGGTCACAAGACGCAGGCCTCCTAATTGTCCCTAGAATTTCTAAGCAAACAGCTGGAGGCAGGGCTTTCTCCTATAGAGCTCCATTTTTATGGAATGGTCTGCCTACCCATGTGCGAGACAGAGACTCGGTCTCAACCTTTAAGTCTTTATTGAAGACTCATCTCTTCAGTAGGTCCTATGATTGAGTGTAGTCTGGCCCAGGAGTGTGAAGGTGAACGGAAAGGCACTGGAGCAACGAACCGCCCTTGCTGTCTCTGCCTGGCCGGTTCCCCTCTCTCCACTGGGATTCTCTGCCTCTAACCCTATTACAGTCACTGGCTTACTGGTGCTCTTCCATGCCGTCCCTAGGAGGGGTGCGTCACTTGAGTGGGTTGAGTCACTGACGTGGTCTTCCTGTCTGGGTTGGCGACCCTCCCTTGGGTTGTGCCGTGGCGGAGATCTTTGTGGGCTATACTCGGCCTTGTCTCAGGATGGTAAGTTGGTGGTTGACAATATCCCTCTAGTGGTGTGGGGGCTGTGCTTTGGCAAAGTGGGTGGGGTTATATATCCTGCCTGTTTGGCCCTGTCCAGGGGTATCATCGGATGTGGCCACAGTGTCTCCTGACCCCTCCTGTCTCAGCCTCCAGTATTTATGCTGCAGTAGTTTGTGTTGGGAGCTAGGGTCAGTATGTTATATCTGGAGTATTTCTCCTGTCTTATCCAGTGTCCTGTGTGAATTTAATAAGTATGCTCTCTTGTAACGGTTGTCATCGGGAGAAAGAGAGGACCAAGGTGCAGCGTGGTAAGTGTTCATCTTATTTAATGAAAGTGAACACTTCAAAATACAAAACAACAAAGTGAAAACCGAAACATTTCTATCTGGTGCAGACACACAAAGACTGAAAATAACCACCCACAAAACCCAACAGAAAACAGGCTACCTAAATATGGTTCCCAATCAGGGACAACGATTGACAGCTGCCTCTGATTGAGAACCATATCAGGCCAAACACAGAAATAGAAAATCATAGAAAAACTAACATAGACAACCCACCCAACTCACGCCCTGACCATACTAAAACAAAAGACAAAACAAAGGAACTAAGGTCAGAACGTGACATCTCTCTAATTCTCTCTTTCTCTCTTTCTTTCTTTCCCTCTCTCGGAGGACCTGAGCCCTAGGACCATGCCTCAGGACTACCTGGCATGATGACTCCTTGCTGTCCCCAGTCCACCTGGCCGTGCTACTGCTCCAGTTTCAACTGTTCTGCCTGCGGCTATGGAACCATGACCTGTTCACCGGACGTGCTACCTGTCCCAGACTTGTTGTTTTCAACTCTCTAGAGACAGCAGGAGCGGTAGAGATACTCTGAATGATCGGCTATGAAAAGCCAACTGACATTTACTCCTGAAGTGCTGACCTGTTGCACCCTCGACAACTACTGTGATTATTATTATTTGACCATGCTGGTCATTTATGAACATTTGAACATCTTGGCCATGTTCTGTTATAATCTCCATCCGGCACAGCCAGAAGAGTACTGGCCACCCCTCATAGCCTGGTTCCTCTCTAGGTTTCTTCCTAGGTTCTGGCCTTTCTAGGGAGTTTTTCCTAGCCACCGTGCTTCTACACCTGCATAGCTTGCTGTTTGGGGTTTTAGGCTGGGTTTCTGTACAGCACTTTGAGATATCAGCTGATCTAAGAAGGGCTATATAAATACATTTGATTTGATTTGATAGAGAGGAGGACATATTGGCTTTCACTGGCTACCTGAGACATGACATAGATAGGTGGGAGGACATAAAGGCTGTCGCCAATTTATTAATGCCCATTTTACCTAAACGGGAAATGGAAACACTTTATCCACTATATTTGTATTTGACACTGTAGGTTTTAGTTTTTTTAGTTGTGATGTTATTACGTCCAGCTGTTTTTATTGACACATTATAGTTCATTGGAAACACACTGTTGTCTGCAATGGTCACATGTATTTTCTATGTAAACCTTATAAATGTCAACAACAAAAAATCACTGGACAAGTTAGTGAAAGCAGAGAATGGAAATCCAATTCAAAATGTGAAAATTACACCTTAAAAAAAATGGATGATTTAGACGTGAGGCATTTCCCCTCTAGAGACCGACATGCATGTACCTGCAGAGTCAAGATGTTAAATGGACGTCTCTCTGGTATGTGTGGAATGGGACTGTATGAGTGTACAGGTGTGCATGTGTGTGGGTGTGTGTAGAGTTCATGTAGAGTGAAGACGTTATGGTGGTTTAGGTATGTGAAGAACTGGATTGGGTTATGCTACATTAACCAGCTATTCTTCGGGTTTAGTCACACACAACACACACACACACATAAAGTGAATTGCTGAAATCACGATCATTCACAAAAATGCAACGGTTTCCTTGTGATTCATATTCACTGTTATATACTCGAGTTTTGGTGGAGAGTATTTCCGTTAGTTTTGGTCAATGTTTACCTGACACACTCATGGCTTGTCACGCATCACAAATTGTTTATTATCTTATTAAAGTAAATAAAAGCCATGATTTATCAGTATGCAGCACTATGTGTTGTAATGTGGAGAGATACAGTAGAGATAGTGTAGAGTATTTTATGGGACATTCATTGAATGGGATAAATTATCTCTCTTTCTCTCTTTCTCTTTTTCTCTCTCTGTTTCTCTCTCTGTCTCTGTCTCTATCTCTCTTTCTCTATCGATCCCTCTCTTTTCATACCATAGCAATAAACTGTGTTAAACTTATTAAATCACTCAGAGGTGACTCTGGGGATTGTACATCTCTCTCTCTATCTCTCCATCATGGTCATTCTCACACTTGCTCTTCCTTTCTCAAACCCTCCATCTCTGCACTGCATAGCCAAGATGGAGAGAGAGTGAGCGAGAGATGGAGAGAGAGAGAGAGGGGGAAAGAGAGAGACAGAGAGAGAGATGAAGAGTGAGTGAGAGAGAGAGATGAAGAGAGCGAGAGAGAGAGAAGATAGAGAAAAATAAAACAATTAGTCATCAATTTCAAAGGCAGTGTTTAAAAAAACATTTCCCCCTGAGGTAAACCTGCTGAATGCAGAATCAGCCACCCACGCTAGCACGCTGAATAAGGCTGGAAGAATGCATGGCAACCCACTCAACATGCAGCACACAGCCACACACACACACTCTACACCCACATACACACACGCTCTCTCCGCTGACACATAGCCACACACATATTCACATGGGCGCCTGACTTTGTCTGAAAGTGGGGGTGCAAAAGCTTGCAATTCTACACTGTTTCTTAACAATGGGAAGAACAGAACACAACCATTTTTCATATTTTGCCACAATAAATTATATTGAAAAAGTGTTTTAATGACTAGATTACTAATCTACTCCCTACCCTGAAAATCCCACCCCTGATAATGAATTAACAGGTCTGAAACCCTACCACCTCTGTGACTCATGAATCCCGCCTCCTTCCCTAACCCCCCCCCCCCCCCCCCCCCCACCCCACAGTGATCAATTGACAGGCCAAACTGATAAGATTTGGATAATGCGTGACAAGGAGGAAATAACATTGAAAATGGGAGGAATAATATTGTTTGAATTGTATTGAATTAGAATTGTGTACTTGGTAGGTTAAGACAAAGCATTGTTAAACTCAACATTAAGATGTGATTTTCTTTTTGTCACAAATAATGCGATCACAATAATGTAGTACAATTACACATGTGAATTTAGAGGTATCTTTGGAAAAAAAATATTTGTGCCAGCGTTATCTGGTAGGGCATTGAACAACAACTATCAACTTGAAAATGGTAACTGGAGTTCAGCATTTAAATTTGGTCATAGATTATGTTCACATAAAAACAATATTGCATCCAAATTATGAATAGTTATTAATTATCATGATACATTTAGTTTATTTTTATTTTAGGAGATGTATATATAGTGTTATTTTAGGAGATGTATATATAGTGTTATTTTAGGAGATGTATATATAGTGTTATTTTAGGAGATGTATATATAGTGTTATTTTAGGAGATGTATAGATAGTGTTATTTTAGGAGATGTATATATAGTGTTATTTTGGGAGATGTATATATAGTGTTATTTTAGGAGATGTATATATAGTGTTATTTTAGGAGATGTATATATAGTGTTATTTTAGGAGATGTATATATAGTGTTATTTTAGGAGATGTATATATAGCCATAAACTAAGGCACTGAATCAGCAAAACAAAATATAAAATGTAGCTCTGGTAATATGACTCATATTTGAACTTTTAGGGCTAGAGCAGGGGTCTCCAACCTTTTCTTTAATAAGAGCTACTTCACAGAAAAATAAATATATACAGTACGGGTCAAAAGTTTGGACGCCCCTTCTCATTCAAGGGTTTTTCCTTATTTTTTACTATTTTTTATATTGTGACTACCTCGTGAAGCTGGTTGAGAGTGTGCAAAGCTGTGATCAAGGCAAAGGTTGGCTACTTTGAAGAATCTAAAATATATACTGATTTGTTTAACACTTGTTTTGGTTACTACATGATTCCATATGTGTTATTTCTTAGTTGTGATGTCTTCACTATTATTCTACAATGTAGAAAATAGTAAAAAATTAAGAAAATCCCTTGAATGGGTAGGTGTGTCCAAACTTTTGACTGGTACTGCATGTGTATATACACTACCATTCAAAAGTTTGGGGTCACTTAGAAATGTCCTTGTTTTTTAAAGAAAAACACATTTTTTGTCCATTAAAATAACATCAATTGATCAGAAAAACAGTGTAGACATTGTTAATGTTGTAAATGACTATTGTAGCTGGAAACGGCTGATTTTTTATGGAATATCTACATAGGTGTACAATGTATGATTAAGTATGATTTATTACATAAACTGCTTTAGTATGATATGCTACGTTAGGTTAGGGGTTAAGGTTATATTTAGAGTTAGGAGACAGGTTAACCCCCTAGAGTCTTTTGAAGCACCAATCTAAGTGATATAACAAAACATTTCCCTACAAAATACATCAGTTTAGGCTAGAGGTTAATATTTGGATGAGTCTCAATCCACCACATCTGCTAGTGACGCACTTCCGCATCTGCTAGTGACGCACTTCCGCATCTGCTAGTGACTCACTTCCGCATCTGCTAGTGACGCACTTCCGCATCTGCTAGTGACGCACTTCCGCATCTGCTAGTGACGCACTTCCGCATCTGCTAGTGACTCACTTCCGCATCTGCTAGTGACGCACTTCCGCATCTGCTAGTGACGCACTTCCGCATCTGCTAGTGACGCACTTCCGCATCTGCTAGTGACGCACTTCCGCATCTGCTAGTGACGCACTTCCGCATCTGCTAGTGACTCACTTCCGCATCTGCTAGTGACGCACTTCCGCATCTGCTAGTGACGCACTTCCGCATCTGCTAGTGTCGCACTTCCGCATCTGCTAGTGTCGCACTTCCGCATCTGCTAGTGTCGCACTTCCGCATCTGCTAGTGACGCACTTCCGCATCTGCTAGTGACGCACTTCCGCATCTGCTAGTGACGCACTTCCGCATCTGCGGTGAAAGGTGTCAGAGCTAGAACGATGTCTGTCAGACCATGAGACATTCCGAAAATCGGTCTTCTCACATAAACATCTTTAGCGTCCGAATGGTTTGACTCACAAACTATTATGACCACTTTATGGAAAGGGGAGACTCTTATGAACATGTTGTTCTCTGTTTTGCTCTACGACCCCCACAAGTGTCAGGAGACTCTGAAGTTGTAATCGTCCATGTGCCAACTTCTGTTTGGTAGCGTCCGAACAGTTTGGGCAACAAACTAACGGGACCCCACAAGTATCACGGGACTCGTCTGAAGGTAACCGGTACCAGTTTTTAAAAACTAATGGAAGCATGATGTTAGTTTTGTTCCTACCCCCAGAAAACAGTTACATATGTGTAGAAAGATATATGCATATATTTCCTGAGTTGTTTATATCTCCTAGATTTAGGACAGACACTTCAACACCTTACTTATTATTCCTTTTTGCCATTTATTAATGTTTTATTCAATGCATTTCTATAGGCTTTAGTAGTAAAGTCCAAAATCTATATTTAACCCCCCCAAAAATGCAAAAAAAAAAAATCCTACCTGAAGTGGTCCTAAAATTCCAAATAAAATAGCTAAATTATCCATAGTATGGCCATCTTAAAACATTTCCAAATGTCAGCTTAGTACCCCCCGTCCCCCAATGTCTTAGACATCGTTACAGACTCTAAAGACTTAAAGGGTTGTAACTGAATTTAAAATAACAATGTGATTTAACTGATTGATGTTGAGAAAATAGATGACAAAAATGCAGAATGATGTTAGGGCTGCAATCCCGTTAACGGGATCGATATGACAACAGCCAGTGAAAGTGCAGGGCGCCAAATTCAAACAACAGAAATCTCATAATTACAATTCCTCAAGCATACAAGTATTTCACACCATTTTAAAGATACACTTCTTGTTAATCCCACCACAGTGTCCAATTTCAAAAAGGCTTTACAGCGAAAGCACCATAAACGATTATGTTAGGTCACTACCAAATCACAGAAAAACACAGCCATTTTTCCAGCGAAAGACAGGAGTCACAAAAAGTAGAAATAGAGATAAAATTAATCACTAACCTTTGATGATCTTCATCAGATGACACTCAAAGGACTTCATGTTACACAATACATATATGTTTTGTTCGATAAAGTTCATATTTATATCCAAAAACCTCAGTTTACATTGGTGTCATGTTCAGAAATGCCTGCAAAATATCCGGAGAAATTTCAGAGCCACATCAAATAACAGAAGTACTCATCATAAACTTTGATGAAAGATACATGTTTTACATAGAATTAAAGATAAACTTGTTCTTAATGCAACCGCTGTGTCAGATTTCAAAAAGTTTCACGGCAAAAGCACAATATTCAATAATCTGAGAACAGCGTTCAGCCACAAAGCAAGGCATACAGTTACCCGCCAAATTGTGGAGTCAACAAAAGTCAGAAATACCATTAAAAATCTTCACTTACCTTTGCTGATCTTCGTCGGAATGCACTCCCAGGACTCCCACTTCTACAACAAATGTTCGTTATGTTCGGTAATGTCCATCATTTATGTCCAAATAGCTACTTTTGTTAGCGTGTTTGGTAAACAAATCCAAAGTCATGAAGTGCGTTCACTAAAAGCAGACGAAATGTCAAAATGTTCCGTAACGGTCAGTAGAAACATGTCAAATGATGTATTGAATCATTCTTTACAATGTTTTTAACCTGTTTGGGCTGCAGGGGCAGTATTGAGTAGCCAGATAAAAGGTGCCCATTTCAAACGGCCTCGTACTCAATTCTTGCTCGTACAATATGCATATTATTATTACTATTGGATAGAAAACACTCTCTAGTTTCTAAAACCGTTTGAATTATATCTGTGAGTAAAACAGAACTCATTTGGCACAAACTTCCTGACCAGGAAGTGGAAAGTCTGAAAACTATGCTCTCTTCTAGGTCCTGCCTATAAATGGGCATGATACGTATTAGTATACATGCACGTCATACACCTTCCCCTGGATGTCAAGAGGCGGTGAGAGAAGAAATGGGGTGTTTATCTTGGTCTGAAGTGGAATAAAAGCTCTTGGAATGACGTGTCACCCATTTCCTGTTTTCAGGAAGGCGCGAGGAGGGACCTGGATTTGCCTTATGAAAAGCTTTCGTTATAGGCGACTACTATCTCCGGCTTTGCTGTATTGGACTTGTTAACTTCTTATGGCTGCAGCCCGACGTCGGTACACTTATGACAACAGCCAGCTCAAAGTGCAGGGCGCGAAATTCAAAAGATATATTTTTTAAATATTTAACTTTCACACATTAACAAGTCCAATACAGCATATGAAAGGTACACATCTTGTGAATCCAGCCAACATGTCCGATTTTTTTAATGTTTTACAGGGAAGACACAATATGTAAATCTATTAGCTAACCACGTTAGCAAAAGACACCACTTTTTTTACTCCATCAGTTTTTTACTCCATCAGTAGCTATCACACATTCGACCAAATAAAGATATAAATAGCCACTAACCAAGAAACAACTTCATCAGATGACAGTCTGATAACATATTTATTGTATAGCATATGTTTTGTTAGAAAAATGTGCATATTTCAGGTATAAATCATAGTTTACATTGCAGCTACAGTCAGAAATTGCACCGAAAGCAGCCATAATAATTACAGGCACCAACGTCAAATACCTAATTACTCATCATAAAACATTTCTGAAAAATACATAGTGTACAGCAAATGAAAGACAGGCATCTTGTGATTCCAGCCAATATTTCCGATTTATTAAGTGTTTTACAGCGGAAAAAAAATGTAGCGTTATATTAGCTTAGCACAATAGCCAGAAACACTTGGGCGCCGGCGACTACGACAGATATATGAAATAACATCATAAAATGGGTCTTACTTTTGCTGATCTTTCATCAGAATGTTGGACAAGGTGTCCTTTGTCCAGAACAGTCGTTGTTTGGATTCAGAACGGCAACTTTCCCTCTTCATTTAGCAAGCGCGCTAGCCGGGTGGCACGACACTCTCCATGTCAACAAACGGAAGAGAACGGAACACGGCACAACTCCCGAAAAAATTTCAATAATCTGATGAAACTATATTGAAAAAACATACTTTACGATGATATGGTGACATATATCAAATAAAATCAAAGCCGGCGATTGTAGTCGCCTATTACGGCAGCTAAACAAAAGGCAACCCCACTGTCCAGCTCGCGCTCTTCAGAGTACCGAAAATGGGGGACACGTCATTCCAAGATGATGTGTTCCATCTCAGACCAAGATAATCACCTCATTTCTTCTCTCACAGCCTCTTGACAACCAGAGGAAGGTGTATGACGTGCATGTATACTAATAGGTCTTGTGCCCATTTATAGGCAGGAAGAAGAACAGAGCATCGATTTCAGACATTCCACTTCCTGGTCAGGAAATGTGCTGCAGAATGAGTTCTGTTTCACTCAGAGAAATAATTCAAACGGTTTTAGAAACTAGATAGTGTTTTCTATCCAATAGTAATAATAATATGCATATTGTACGAGCAAGAATTGAGTACGAGGCCGTTTGAAATGGACACCTTTTATCTGGCTACTCAATACTGCCCCTTGCAGCCCAAACAGGTTAATGTGTGAAAGTTAAATATTTCAAAAAAATATATTTTGAATTTCGCGCCCTGCACTTTAAGTGGCTGTTGTCATATTGATCCCGACTTAGGGCTTGCAGCCAGAAGAAGTTAACGTAAATCTTTAATAATGTTCCAACCGGAGAATTACGTTGTCTTCAGAAGTGCGATGGAACGCGCATGGTCAGCTCATGTTCAGGTCATGATAGACCTTACTCAATCCCCTCAATCCCCTCTCCTTCGGCCCCACTTCACAGTAGAAGCATCAGACAAGGTTCTAAAGACTGTTGACATCTAGTGGAAGCCGTAGGAAGTGCAAAATGACCCATATCTCACTGTGTATTCGATAGGCGATGAGTTGAAAACCTACAAACCTCAGATTTCCCACTTCCTGGTTGGATTTTTTTCTCAGGTTTTTGCCTGCCATATGAGTTCTGTTATACTCACAGACATCATTCAAACAGTTTTAGGAACTTCAGAGTGTTTTCTATCCAATACTACTAACAATATGCATATAATAGCAACTGAGACTGAGGAGCAGGCAGTTTACTCTGGGCACCTCTGGGCACCTTTTCATCCAAGCTACTCAATACTGCCCCTGCAGCCATAAGAAGTTAACTTCTTATGGCTGCAAGCCCGATGTCGGTACACTTATGACAACAGCCAGCTCAAGTGCAGGGCGCGAAATTCAAAAGATATTTTTTAGAAATATTTAACTTTCACACATTAACAAGTCCAATACAGCAAATGAAAGATAAACATCTTGTGAATCCAGCCAACATGTCCGATTTTTTTAATGTTTTACAGCGAAAACACCACGTATATTTATGTTAGCTCACCACCAAATACAAAAAAGCACAGACATTTTTCACAGCACAGGTAGCGTGCAAAAAACCAACCTAACTAACCAAGAACCAACCAAACTAACCAAGAAACAACTTCATCAGATGACAGTCTTATAACATGTTATACAATAAATCGATGTTTTGTTCGAAAAATTTGCATATTTGAGGTATAAATCATAGTTTTACATTGCAGCTACAATCGGAAATAGCACCGAAGCAGCTAGAACAATTACAGAGACCAAATTGAAATACCTAAATACTCATCATAAAACATTTATGAAAAATACATGGTGTACAGCAAATGAAAGACAAACATCTTGTGAATCCAGCCAATATTTCCGATTCTTTAAGTGTTTTACAGCGAAAACACAATATAGCATTATATTAGCTTACCACAATAGCCAAAAATACAACAGCATTGATTCAAGCCAACAGTAGCGATAACGAATAAACCAGCAAAAGATATACATTTTTTCACTAACCTTCTCAAAATTCATCAGATGACAGTCCTATAACATCATATTACACAATACATATATTGTTTGTTCGAAAATGTGCATATTTAGCGGCACAAATCGTGGTTATACAATGTGAATACGTAGGCAAAATGCAATAACAATGTCCGGAGAAATCTTGGAGAGGCACCTAATCTAATCAAATAACTATTCATAAACTTTACTAAAAAATACATGTTGGACAGCAAATTAAAGATAGCTTAGTTCTTAATGCAATCGCCGTGTTAGAATTCTAAACATAACTTCAGTACGACATCCAGCTTACGTTATTGCGAGAGAGCGCCCAAAATCAAAGCGGAAAACACAACGACACATTTTCGACAGATATATGAAATAACATCATAAATCGGTCCTACTTTTGCTGATCTTCCATCAGAATGTTGTACAAGTGGTCCTTTGTCCAGAACAATCGTTGTTTGGATTTAGAATGTCATTTTTCCCTCTCGAATGGTGGCGCGAAGCTCTCCATCGTCAACAAACGCAAAGAACGGAACACGCCAAAACTCCCGAAAAAAATTCAATAATCTGATTAAATTATATTGAAAAAACATACTTTACGATGATATTGTCACATTTATCAAATAAAATCAAAGCCGGAGATAGTAGCCGTCTATAACGACAGCTTTTCAGAAGGCAATCCCCGGTTCCTTCTCGCGCCTTCCTGAAAACAGGAAATTGGTGTCACGTCATGCCAAGAGCTCTTATTCGACCTCAGATCAAGCTATACACTCCATTTCTTCTCTCACTGCCTATTGACATCTAGTGGAAGGCGTATGAAGTGCATGTATACTAATACATATCAAGAAAATTAATAGGGATGCCCTGGAACAGAGCATCGATTTCAGATTTTCCACTTCCTGTCAGGAAGTTTGCTGCAAAATGAGTTCTGTTTTACTCACAGATATAATTCAAACGGTTTTAGAAACTAGAGAGTGTTTTCTATCCAATAGTAATACTAATATGCATATTGTACGAGCAAGAATTGAGTACGAGGCCGTTTGAAATGGGCACCTTTCATCCAAGCTACTCAATACTGCCCCTGCAGCCCTAAAAAGATAACACACCCACATCAAACCATGCCCCCAAGACCCAAAATCCAAATGACATTTTCTTAATGAGTAGGAGGAAAAACAGTTTTCTTAATGAGGAAAAACAAGCCTGAAATCAGTTCTTCAATTTAATAATGCATCTAATCTACAACCCTTTTCATCAGGTCTCTAAGCTGTTATTACATGTTGAGTCATCCAGACAGAAAATAAATCCCCCATGTCAAACAGACAGACCCTTTTACAGTAAAAGAGAGGAAATTTAATCAAATCAGAATCAACATCTTTTCCGTTGTACTTTTAAATGAATCTGTGCTTTGTGTTTCTCCTGACCATGGGTTTACAGAGAGTGGTTTAGGTGAAACCTATTATGGGGATGTGTTGATGGTGTGTGTGTGTGTGTGTGTGTGTATGTGGGTGTGTGTGGGTGTGTGTGTGTGCATAGGAGGAATAATGGGTCAAACGGAGCAACTACACCCCCACTTTCAAAATAGGGGTGCAAATGTCTGTTTTTGCACTCCCACTTTTTTACAAGAAAATAATCATGATCCATTTGGTAATTTGTCATTTTCAATGACTAGTAATGTTTTGAGCTAGTCTGTCTATTTTATAGATATGTCCATTTTATATATGAATAAAAAAATGTATGGGCCTAATAGTAAAGACATGAGGGTTGTCTTTCATGGAAGCCTCTCCAACATAATCCAGGTAGAACCAGGAATTCCCCAGGGCAGCTGTCTAGGCCCCTTACTTTTTTCAATATTCACTAATGACATGCCACTGGCCTTGAGTAAAGCCAGTGTGTCTATGTATGCGGATGACTCAACACTATACACATCAGCTACTACAGCGAGTGATATCACTGCAACACTTAACAAAGAGCTGCAGTTAGTGTTCAGGTGACTAAACTGCTTGGAGTAACCCTGGATTGTAAACTGTCATGGTCAAAACATGTTGATACAACAGCAGCTAAGATGGGGAGAAGTATGTCCATAGTAAAGCACTGCTCTGCCTTTTTAACAACACTATCAACAAGGCAGGTCCTACAGACTTTAGTTTTGTCACACCTGGACTACTGTTCAGTTGTGAGGTCAGGTGCCACAAAGAGGGACTGTCACGTTCTGACCATAGTTCTTGTGTGTTGTGCTTGTTTTAGTGTTGATCAGGACGTGAGCTGGGTGGGCATTCTATGTTGTGTGTCTAGTTTGTCCGTTTCTATGTTTGGCCTAATATGGTTCTCAATCAGAGGCAGATGTTTTGTGTTGTCTCTGATTGGGAATCATATATAGGTGGCTTGTTTTGTGTTGGGATTTTGTGGTTGGTTGTTTCCTGTCTCTGTGTTTTCTTTGCACCAGCTAGGACTGTATCGGTTTGCCACTTTTTGTTATTTTGTATTGTTAAGTGTTCTCTGTTTATCATTTAATTAAACATGTTGAGCACTGGCTACGCTGCGTGTTGGTCTGATCCCTGTTACACTCTCTCTTCTCGTGAAGAGAGGGAAGGCTGCCGTTACAGGGACCTCTGAAAATTACAATTGGCTCAGAACAGGGCAGCACAGCTGGCCCTTAAATGTACACAGAGAGCTAACATTAATAATATGCATGTCAATCTCTTATAGCTCAAAGTGGAAGAGAGACTGACTTAATCACTACTTGTTTTTGTAAGAAGTGTTGACAATCTGAATGCACCGAGGTGTCTGTTTAAACTACTAGCACAGCTCGGACACCCCACCAGAGGTCTCTTCACAATCTCCAAATCAAGAACAGACTACGGGAGAAACCTAGAACTACTACATAGAGCCATGGCTACATGAAACTCTATTCCACATCAGGTAACTGATCTGATGCAAGCAGTAGAATCAGATTATTAAAAAATATAAAAATATACCTTATGGAACAGCGGGGACTGTGAAGAGACATACACACAGTCACAAAATCTAAATTGCACTTGGGCTGGAATAATACATTATGACCTTTCTCTTGCATTTCAAAGATAATGGTACAAAAAAATACAAAAAAACGGTTGTTTTTTCTTTGTATTATCTTTTACCAGATCTAATGTGTTATTTTCTCCTACATTTCTTTCACATTTCCACAAAGTCAAAGTGTTTTCTTTCAAATGGTACCAAGAAAATGCATATCCATGCTTCAGGGCATGAGCTACAGGCAGTTAGATTTGGGTATGCCATTTTAGGCGAAAATTGAAAAAAAGAGGCTGATCGTTTTCAACAAGGTGGGATCTTTTTTTGCATAATGTGAGAAATGGCGGTGGAAACGTCTTTATGCACAAGTTTTGTTATAATAACCCTAATAGCGAAGTAAAATTGTGGTCACGCAATGATATGTTGTGTGGTACTCCCACTATGACTTGGTAAATTGTGGATGGGCCTGAAACTATGCTTGCACCATTTGAGCATGGTGGAACCTGACATTATCCCACACAATGACATAGGTCATGCCATCAGCTCTACAGACCTGATTTAGCTCATCAAGGAAGGTTACATTCGAACAGCGAATCATGTGGCTGCCTGCAACTCAGTATATAGAATATATGGAGTAGATAGCTTTAGATGTTGTTCGACCAAACATTAGAACGTGCAAGATGAGTAATCTGAGCAACTTTGACCGTGGTATGATTGTTGATGCCACACATGGTGATTCCAGCATCTCAGAAACAGCTGCTTTCCTGACATTTTTACGCACATCTCTAGAGTTTACAAAGAATGGTGTGATAAACAAAACACATTCAGTGAGCGGCATTTCTGTGGGCAAAACCCCTTGTTAATGAGAGAGGTCAGAGGAGAATGTCCAGACTCATTCAAGCTAACAGAAAGGCCACAAATGCTCAAATAACAGCTGTTTAAAACAGTGGTGTGCAGAAGGGCATCTCTTAACGTACAACACCGTGAATAATTCAGGCTGTTGTGGAGGCAAAAGGAGGTCCTACCCAGTACTAGATAGGTGTACCTAATAAAGTGGCTGGTGAGTGTTCAGTAATATCAAATCTGAGAACATGGTCCGGCCTATGTCATTGTGTGAGATAATGTCAGGTTCCACCATGCTCAAATGGTGCAAGCATGATTTCCGACCTTTCCACAATTTACCACCCTGTACATCAAATCAAATCAAAGTTTATTTGTCACGTGCGCCGAATACAACAAGGGTAGGTGTCACGCCCTGACCTTAGAGAGCTGTTTTATTTCTCTATTTGGTTAGGTCAGGGTGTGATTTGGGGTGAGCATTCTATGTTGTCTATTTCTTTGTTTTTGGCCGTATATGGTTCCCAATCAGAGGCAGCTGTCGATCGTTGTCTATGATTGGGAATCACACTTAGGCAGCCCTATTTCCCACTTTCTGTTGTGGGATCTTGTTTTTGTTAGTTGCTGGTTTAGCGCTACATTACTTTACGTGTCGTTTATCTTTCTTGTTTTGTTGGTGTTCGTTTAATAAATTCAAAATGTACGCATACCACGCTGCACCTTGGTCTCATTCCGACGACAGCCGTAACAGTAGGTAGACCTTACAGTGAAATGCTTACTTACAGGCTCTAACCAATAGTGCAAAAAAAGGTATTAGGTGAACAATAGGTAGGTAAAGAAATAAAACAACAGTAAAAAGACAGGCTATATACAGTAGAGAGGCTATAAAAGTAGCGAGGCTACATACAGACACCGGTTAGTCAGGCTGATTGGTTAAAGTGACTATGCATATATGATGAACATAGAGTAGCAGAAGCAGTAGCAGTAGCAGTAGCAAAACAGTCCTGTAGTTTAGCATCTGCTTCATCTGACCACTTTTTTATAGACCGAGTCACTGGTGCTTCCTGTTAAATTTTTGCTTGTAAGCAGGAATCAGGAGGATAGAGTTGTGGTCGGATTTACAAAATGGAGGGCGAGGGAGAGGGTGGTGAGTGGGACACAATGCAGATAGTCCGGTTAGCCAATGTGCGGGAGCAATGGTTGGTCGGCCCAAGTGAGGTAGTACGTACACGAATGTGTAGTTAAAGTGACTATGCATATATGATAAACCGAGAGTAGCAGCAGCGTGAAAATAGGGTTGGGGGGGGGGGGGGGGGGGGCATACAATGCAAATAGTCCCGGTAGCCATTTGATTACCTGTTCAGGAGTCTTATGGCTTGGGTGTAAAAACTGTTGAGAAGCCTTTTTGTCCTAGACTTGGCACTCCGGTACCGCTTGCCATGCGGTAGTAGAGAGAACAGTCTATGACTGGGGTCTTTGACAATTTTTAGGGCCTTCCTCTGACACCGCCTGGTGTAGATGGCAGGCAGCTTAGCAGGCAGCTTAGCTCCAAGTGATGTAGTGGGCCGTATGCACTACCCTCTGTAGTGCCTTGCGGTTGGAGGCCGAGCAAATACCGTACCAGGCAGTGATGCAACCAGTCAGGATGCTCTCGATGTTGCAGCTGTAGAACCTTTTGAGGATCTCCGGACCCATGCCAAATCTTTTTAGTTTCCTGAGGGGGATAGGCTTGTCGTGCCCTCTTCACGACTGTCTTGGTGTGTTTGGACCATTCTAGTTTGTTGGTGATGTGGACACCAAGGAACTTGAAGCTCTCAACCTGCTCCACTACAGCCCCGTCGATGAGAATGGGGGCGTGCTCGGTCCTCCTTTTCCTGTAGTCCATAATCATCTCCTTAGTCTTGGTTATGTTGAGGGATAGGTTGTTATTCTGGCACCACCCGGCCAGGTCTCTGACCTCCTCCCTATAGGCTGTCTCGTCGTTGATCAGGCCTACCACTGTTGTGTCGTCTGCAAACTTAATGATGGTGTTGGAGTTGTGCCTGGCCATGCAGTCATGGGTGTGTGTGTGTGTGTGTGTGTGTGTGTGTGTGTGTGTGTGTGTGTGTGTGTGTGTGTGTGTGTGTGTGTGTGTGTGTGTGTGTGTGTGTGTGTGTGTGTGTGTGTGTGTGTGTGCATGCGTGCGTGCGTGCGTGCATGTGGTACATACTGGGGATTCTTGGGTTTGAGAGGTGCTTGCAGGAGCAGAGAACACCTGGTTGAGAGGTGAGTCACACAGGATGTTAATCATTCTGACATTTAGATATAATCAAACACTGCTTAGATAATGCCATTTAGATACATTAGAAAAACCACACACACACACACACATACACACACACCATGTCCCCCTGTTTCGAACACCTCTCACTTTGACTTAATTCACTGACTCACCTATAATGAGGAGAAAGGTGGCAAAAAAATGAACAAGGTGGCAGATATGACACAACACTTTAACAAATTTAACAGAGGTGAAAACAGGCTGGAGAGGAGCGATACATGGCTGCAGTCTCTGGCGGCCACCAAGACAGAATGACATAACTTCTATGGAAAGACTTGTCATTTCAGACATCAAGAAACCGTTTCTGGTGAAAGCAACTGTCTGAGAATGAGTTTCAGTTATTGAAACTGTCTGAATTCAAATGACTGATTCAGTGTGAAAGCGAGTGAATGTCGACCGTTTGAATGGAGCTTCTGTGGTTTTCTTGGTTTCTCTGAAAGTGTGTGTGCATGTGTGTGTGTGTGTGTGTGTGTGTGTGTGTGTGTGTGTGTGTGTGTGTGTGTGTGTGTGTGTGTGTGTGTGTGTGTGTAAGTATACTTTATAAGGTCAGTGTTGATGTCACTATGATTCCCCCTAATGAAAGTTTTGATGTCTTCCTGAAACATTAATGTCATCATATTGTCATATCTCAGGGAAACAACCAATTTAAATCCAGGTGCTTTCACACCCCTTGACAATGTCACCTTATCTGTTGTTTGTATTTCTTTACTTACCTATTGTTCACCTAATACCTTTTATACACTATTGGTTAGAGCATGTAAGTAAGCAAATCACTGTAAGGTCTACACCTGTTGAATTTGATTTGATTTGACACACACGCCTGACACACACCTGACACACACCTGATACATACCTGACACACACCTGATACATACCCTAAGTATGCATATTTGTGAGAATGTTGACCTTTCCCCCTCACACCATACCTGACATATTGTGAAACAATTTGGAATCTCTCACCCCTGCCCCGCCATGCCCCCTCATGCCTGGACTGATTAACCCCTCCTGCTTTAAATCTTGCTAATCCCAAAAATCCCCCCTCCCCTCTGCCCCTTTCTCGCCCAACATCCCCATGCATGTCAGTCTGCTGCACATTTCTAAGAGATGAGCTCAAGTATTAGCCTGTTGTCTTTGATGTCGGAGGTTTTCTCTGCACATACACATTACACACAGGTACGTTATCACCAAGGGGTTTCTAAATCTATAGGGAAGTAAAGGAACAGGAGGTATCTTGCTCTCTCATTTTCTATTTGTCAATCTCTCTTTTTTTCTTGTCTTGTCTTGCTTTCTCACTTTCTCATTTATCTCTGTGTCTCTGTCTCCTTCACTGTCTCACTCAGTGTTTCCTTCGTCCCTCCCCCCCTCCCTCCCTTCATTCCCCCCTCCCTCCCTCATTCCCTCTCTTTCTTCCTCCCTCTCTCCCTCCCTCCCTCCTTCTCAGCCCCTCAGATCGCTTCATGAATAACTGATGGGGACTCGGCTCACTGACATCAGCAGGTGACAGAGTAATGTCAGTCACTAAATGGCTTCCCCCTCATACGAGGCCCAACCTGACAGAGGTTCCACCTGATAGGGGGCAGAAGGAGAGATAACAAACAAAAGTGAAATAATCAATAAAAATGTACATTAAACATTACACTCATGAAAGTTCCAAAACAATAAAGACACACATATTATGTGCAAATAGTTAAAGTACAAAAGGGAAAATAAATAAAAATAAATATGGGTTGTATTTACAGTGGTGTTTGTTCTTCACTGGTTGCACTTTTCTTGTGGCAACAGGTCACACATCTTGTTGCTGTGATGGCACAATGTCATGTTTCACCCAGTAGATATGGGAGTTTATCAAAATTGGATTTGTTTTTTGAATTCTTTGTGGGTATGTGTAATCTGAGTCTCTAATATGGTCATACATTTGACAGGAGGTTAGGAAGTGCAGCTCAGTTTCCAACTCATTTTGTGGGCAGTGTGCACATAGCCTGTCTTCTCTTGAGAGCCAGGTCTGTCTACGGCAGCCTATCTCAATAACAACACCATGCTCAATGACTCTGTATATAGTCAAAGCTTTCCTTCATTTTTGGGTCAGTCATTCTGCCACTGTGTACTCTCTGTTTAGGGCCAAATAGCATTCCACTATGCTCTGTTTTTTTGGTAAATTCTTTCCTTTTTCTCAAGTAATTATATTTTGTTTTCTCATGATTTGGTTGGGTCTAATTGTGTTGTTGTCCTTTTTCGTATTTAACTAGGCAAGTCAGTTAAGAACAAATTCTTATTTACATTAACAGCCCAGTCAAACCCGGGCGAAACTGGGCCATTGTGAGCCAGCCTATGGGACTCCCAATCACGGCCGGATTTGATGCAGCCTGGATTCGAACCAGGGACTGCAGTGAACCATCTTGCACTGAGATGCAATTTCTCTTCCTTCTCTCTTTCTCTTGCTCCGTATCCCTCTCTCTTCCATCTCTCTTCCCTCTCTCTCCTCTTCCCTCTCTCTCCTCTCCCCTCTCTCTCCTCTCCCCTCTCTCTCCTCTTTCCTCTCTCTCCTCTTCCCTCTCTCTCCTCTATCTCTCTCTCCCCTCTCTCGCCTCTCGCTTTCATCTCTCCTCTCCCCTCTTTCTCCTCTTGCTTCTCTCTCCTCTTCCCTCTCTCTCCTCTTCCCTCTCTCTCCCCTCTCTCTCCTCTCGCTTTCATCTCTCATCTTTCCTCTCCCTTCTCTCTCCTCTTTCCTCTCTCTCCTCTTTCCTCTCTCTCCTCTTCCCTCTCTCTCCTCTTTCCTCTCCCCTCTCTCTCCTCTTCCCTCTCTCTCCTCTTCCCTCTCACTCTTCCCTCGCTCTCCTCTTCCCTCTCTCTCCCCTCTCTCTCCTCTCGCTTTCATCTCTCCTCTTTCCTCTCTCTCCTCTTCCCTCTCCTCTTCCCTCTCTCCTCTTCCCTCTCTCTCCCCTCTCTCTCCTCTCGCTTTCATCTCTCCTCTTTCCTCTCCCTTCTCTCTCCTCTTTCCTCTCTCTCCTCTTTCCTCTCTCTCCTCTTCCCTCTCTCTCCTCTTTCCTCTCTCTCCTCTTCCCTCTCACTTTTCCCTCGCTCTCCTCTTCCCTCTCTCTCCCCTCTCTCTCCTCTCGCTTTCATCTCTCCTCTTTCCTCTCTCTCCTCTTCCCTCTCACTCTTCCCTCTCTCTCCTCTTCCCTCTCTCTCCGCTCTCTCTCCTCTTCCCTCTCTCTCCTCTTCCCTCTCACTCTTCCTTATCTCTCCTCTTCCCTCTCTCTCCTCTTCCCTCTCACTCTTCCCTCTCTCTCCTCTTTCCTCTCTCTCCTCTCTCTCCTCTTCCCTCTCACTCTTGCCTCTCTCTCCTCTTCCCTCTCTCTCCCCTCTCCATCCTCTTGCGTTCATCTCTCCTCTTTCCTCTCCCCTCTCTCCTCTTCCCTCTCTCTCCCCTCTCTCTCCTCTCGCTTTCATCTCTCCTCTTTCCTCTCCCCTCTCTCTCCTCTTCCCTCTCTCTCCTCTTCCCTCTCACTCTTCCCTCTCTCTCCTCTTCCCTCTCTCTCCTCTTCCCTCTCTCTCCTCTTCCCTCTCTCTCCTCTTCCCTCTCTCAAACATACTTACATTGTATACTGAGCTAGTGCTGCTGTTGAAGATATACATTTATTTTATTTTGTCCAAAATTCCAAAGCCTAGGAGGTACAATGTCTTAGACCACTGCGCCACTCGGGAGTTCTGGGGTTCTGTGGGGTCTGTTTATGTTTGTGAACAGAGCCCCAGGACCAGCGTGCTTAGGAGACTCTTCTCTTGATTAATCTCTCTATTGGTTGATGGATTTGTTATGCAAGGTTTGGTAATCGCTTCCTTTTAGGCGGTTGTATAATTTTCTGGATTAATGGCTTTCAGCCTAATTCTGCTTTGCATGCATTATTTGGTGTTTTACTTTGTACCCTGGGGATGTTTTTGCAGAATTTTGCATGCAGAGTCTCAATTCGGTGTTTGTCCATTTAGTTAATTACTGGTTGGTGAGCGGACCCCAGACCTCACAACCATAAAGGGGTTATACTACTGATTCTAGTATTTTTTAACCAGATCCTGATTGGAATGTCAAATTGTATGTTCCTTTTGATGGTGTCTCTCGCTCTCTCTCTCTATCTCTGTTTCTTTCTTTCTCTCTCTCTCTCTCTATCTCTCTATCTCTGTTTCTTTCTTTCTCTCTCTCTCTCTCTCGCTCTCTCTATCTCTCTATCTCTGTTTCTTTCTTTCTCTCTCTCTCTCTTCCTCTCTCTCTCTCTCTTTCTCTCTTTATTGCATTCTCTCCCTCTTGTTCTCATTCTCCATATCCTACTATCTCTCCCCTCTCTCTCCTCTTCCTCTCTCTCTCTTCCTCTCTCTCTCTTTCTCTCTTTATTGCATTCTCTCCCTCTTGTTCCCATTCTCCATATCCTACTATCTCTCCCCTCTCTCTCCTCTTCCTCTCTCTCCCCTCTCTCTACTCTTCCTCTCTCTCCCCTCTCCCCTCTTCCCTCTCTCTCCTCTCGCTCTCCTCTTCCCTCTCTCTCCTCTTCCCTCTCTCTCCTCTTCCCTCTCCTCGTCTCTCTCTCCTCTTCCCTCTCTCTCCTCTTCCCTCTCCTCTTCCCTTTCTTTCAACTCTCTCTCCTCTTCCCTCTCTCTCCTCTTCCCTCTCTCTCCTCTCGTTCTCCTCTTCCCTATCTCTCCTCTTCCCTCTCTCTCCTCTTCCCTCTTCTCTTCCCTTTCTTTCACCTCTCTCTACTCTTCCTCTCTCTCCCCTCTCTCCTCTTCCCTCTCTCTCCTCTCGCTCTCCTCTTCCCTCTCTCTCCTCTTCCCTCTCTCTCCTCTTCCCTCTCTCTCCTCTTCCCTCTCTCTCCTCTTCCCTCTCTCTCCTCTTCCCTCTCTCTCCTCTTCCCTCTCTCTCCTCTCCCCTCTCTCTCCTCTCCCCTCTCTCACCTCTTCCCTCTCACTCTTCCCTCTCTCTCCCCTTCCCTCTCTCTCCCCTCTCTCTCCTCTCGCTTTCATCTCTCCTCTTTCCTCTCCCTTCTCTCTCCTCTTCCCTCTCTCTCCTCTTCCCTCTCTCTCCTCTTCCCTCTCTCTCCTCTTCCATCTCTCTCCTCTTCCCTCTCCTCTTCCCTTTCTTTCACCTCTCTCTCCTCTTCCCTTTCTCTCCTCTTCCCTCTCCTCTTCCCTCTCTCTCCTCTTCACTCTCCTCTTGCCTCACTCTCCTCTTCCCTCTCTCTCCTCTCCCCTCTCTCTCCTCTTCTCTCTCCTCTTGCCTCGCTCTCCTCTTCCCTCTCTCCTCTTCCCTCTCTCTCTTCACCCCTCTCTCTCCTCTTCCCTCTCCTCTTGCCTCTCTCTCCTCTTCCCTCTCACTCTTCCCTCTCTCTCCTCTTCCCTCTCTCTCCCCTCTCTCTCCTCTCGCTTTCATCTCTCCTCTTTCCTCTCCCTTCTCTCTCCTCTTCCCTCTCTCTCCTCTTCCCTCTCCTCTTCCCTTTCTTTCACCTCTCCCTCCTCTTCCCCTTCACTCCTCTCTCTCCTCTTCCCTTTCTCTCCTCTCTCTCCTCTTCCCTCTCTCTCCTCTTCCCTCTCTCTCCTCTTCCCTCTCCTCTTCCCTTTCTTTCACCTCTCTCTCCTCTTCCCTCTCTCTCCTCTTGCCTCTCTCTCCTCTTCCCTCTCACTCTTCCCTCTCTCTCCTCTTCCCTCTCTCTCCCCTCTCTCTCCTCTCGCTTTCATCTCTCCTCTTTCCTCTCCCCTCTCTCTCCTCTTCCCTCTCTCCCCTCTTCCCTCTCTCTTCCCTCTCTCTCCTCTTCCCTCTCTCCTCTCGTTTTCATCTCTCCCCTCTCTCTCCTCTTCCCTCTCTCTCCTCTTCTCTCTCTCCTCTTCCCTCTCTCTCCTCTTCCCTCTCTCAAACATACTTACATTGTATACTGAGCTAGTGCTGCTGTTGAAGCTATACATTTATTTTATTTTGTCCAAAACTCCAAAGCTAATGAGGTACAAAAACCCTTCATTACGACACCATGCATCATTGACTCTACATCCAGTTGGGGGCAAAAAGGCACGTACCTCCTCAGATTTGTCCAGTTTTATTGTGTTTTTTTTCCTTCAGATGTTACATTTATTACCAAACTTCACATTTTATGATAATGATCATAATAATCACATTTTGTTACTTTACAGCCTTATTTTAAAATGTAAATTTAAAAAATCCTCATCAATCTACAAACAATACCCTGTAATCAAACACGTTTTTAGTTTGATCATCCCTTGAGATGTTTCTACAACTTGATTGGAGTCCACCTGTGGACATGATTTGGAAAGGCACACACCTGTCTATATAAGGTCAAGGTTGAAAGTGCATGTCAGAGCAAAAACAAATTTAACCTTTATTTAACTAGGCAAGTCAGTTAAGAACAAATGTTATTTACAATGACGGCCTACCGGGGAACAGTGGGTTAACTGAGATTGTTCAGGAGCAGAACGAAAGATATTTACCTTGTCAGCTCGGGGATTCAATCCAGCAAGATTGGAGAACCTTCCAGAAGGACAACCATCTCCGCAGCACTCCACCAATCATGCCTTTATGGTAGAGTGGCCAGACGGAACCCACTCCTCAGTAAAATACACATGACAGCCCGCTTGGAGTTTGCCAAAAAGCACCTAGAGGACTCTCAGACCATGAGAAACAAGATTTTCTGGTCTGATGAAACCAATATTGAACTGTTTTTCCTCCAGAGGCGAGAACCTGGCACCACGGTGAAGCATGGTGGTGGCAGCATCATGCTGTGGGGATGTTTTTCAGCGGCAGGGCCTGGGAGACTAGTCAGGATCGAGGGAAAGATGGACGAAGTACAGAGAGGTCCTTGATGAAAACCTGCTCCAGAGCGAAGGTTTACCTTCCAACTGGACAACGACCCAAAGCACACAGTCAAGACAACGCATGAGTGGCTTCGGGACAAGTCTCTGAATGTCCTTGAGTGGCCCAGCCAGAGCCCGGACTTGAACCCGATCGAACATCTCTGAAGAGACCTGAAAATAGCTGTTGCAGTGACACTCCCCTTCCAACCTGACAGAGCTTGAGAGGATCTGCTGACAATAATGGGAGAATACAGGTGTGCCAAGCTTGTAGCGTCATACCCAAGAAGACTCAAGGCTGTACTCGCTGCCAAATGGGCTTCAACAAAGTACTGAGTAAAGGGTCTGAATATTTATGTAAATGTGATAATATAATTTTTTCATTTAAAAAAATTAGCAAAAATGTATAAAAAAAAACATTTTTTATTCGTCATTATGGTGTATTGTGTGCAGGTTGATGTGGGAAAAAACAATTGAATCCCTTTTAGAATAAGGCTGTAACGTAACAAATTGTTGAAAAAGTCAAGGGGTCTGAATACTGTCCGAATGCACTGTACGTGGTTCCTTCCAAGGTGCATGGTGAAGGAGATGCCTAGGAAGGATTTTAGATACTCTGGTGCATGCAGTATCGTCAGTGGAGGAGGAGAGAATGTAGAGTGACACACAGAGTTTGATTTGATTTGATTAAATTTGATCAAGCTAGCAATTTTATGAAGTTGGCTCTAGCTAGCCCGTTAGATAGGTTCCCAGTTTTTATTTTTATTTATTTATTTTTATTTAACCTTTATTTAACTAGGCAAGTAATTTAAGAACACATTCTTATTTACAATGACAGCCTACCAAAAGACAATAGGCCTCCTGCGGGGACGGGGGCTGGGATTAAAAATAAAAATAAATAAAATATGTAAATATAGGACAAAACACACATCACGAAAAGAGAGACATCACAACACTACATAAAGAGAGACCTAAGACAACATAGCAAGGCAGCAACACATGACAACACACCATGGTAGCATCACAACATGACAACACCATGGTAGCAACACAACATGGTAGCAGCACAAAACATGGTACAAACATTATTGGGCACAGACATCAGCAAAAAGGGCAAGAAGGTAAAGACAACAATACATCACACAAAGCAGCCACAACTGTCAGTAAGAGTGTCCATGATTGAGTCTTTGAATGAAGAGATTGAGATAAAACTGTCCAGTTTGAGTGCTTGTTGCAGCTCGTTCCAGTCGCTAGCTGCAGCGAACTGAAAAGATGAGCGAACCAGGGATGTATGTGCTTTAGGGACCTTTAACAGAATGTGACTGGCAGAATGTGACTGGCAGAACGAGTGTTGTATGTGGAGGATGAGGATGAGGATGTGGAGGATGAGGGCTGCAGTAGATATCTCAGATAGGAAGGGGTGAGGCCTAAAAGGGTTTTATAAATAAGCATCAACCAGTGGGTCTTGCGACGGGTATACAGAGATTACAGAGGAGCATAGAGTACAGTGATGTGTCCTTTAAAAGGAGCATTGATGGCAAATCTGAAGTACATCTAGCCGCTCGAGAGCACCCTTACCTGACAATTTATAAATTATATCTCCGTAATCTAGCATGGAAAGGATAATCTATGCAGAAAAGTATACATGTTGTTTTTTTTTGTTTTTTACATAGAATTAGGCTGAATGATTATGGCTCTAGATTGTGGGAAAAAGCTGTTGTTATCCAACTTGACCCCCCCTCCCATCCTCAAGTACTTTGTGCCCCCTGTAAAAACAATGAGTGCACGATGCCCCTGTCCACATCTCTTTCCATGGTGTCAATGAGTCGTACACACTCATGCCTTCTGGTTAACCACCATGTAGGTTCATTCAAGATGATCTGTATGAAAAGCAATAACATCCGTTGATGAGGTGCAATGTGTGCTGTCGTTGATGAGGTGCAATGTGTGCTGTCATTGATGAGGTGCAATGTGTGCTGTCATTGATGAGGTGCAATGTGTGCTGTCCTTGATGAGGTGCAATGTGTGCTGTCCTTGATGAGGTGCAATGTGTGCTGTCGTTGATGAGGTGCAATGTGTGCTGTCGTTGATGAGGTGCAATGTGTGCTGTCCTTGATGAGGTGCAATGTGTGCTGTCGTTGATGAGGTGCAATGTGTGCTGTCCTTGATGAGGTGCAATGTGTGCTGTCGTTGATGAGGTGCAATGTGTGCTGTCGTTGATGAGGTGCAATGTGTGCTGTCGTTGATGAGGTGCAATGTGTGATGTCCTTGATGAGGTGCAATGTGTGCTGTCGTTGATGAGGTGCAATGTGTGCTGTCCTTGATGAGGTGCAATGTGTGCTGTCGTTGCACGTGTAATAACATTGCCTTTGAGTGTTATTGTAAGGTACACTTACCGTAGATTCTACTCATATGGTATGTAAACATTCATCTTATGTGGATTAGATAGGACATCACGTGTGTGTGTGTGTGTGTGTGTGTGTGTGTGTGTGTGTGTGTGTGTGTGTGTGTGTGTGTGTGTGTGTGTGTGTGCGTGTGCGTGTGCGTGTGCGTGAGTACATTGCAGCTATATGTGACTGCCTATATATGTATATATACACTACACAGATGCAGGATGATTTGAAAACAGGACAGCAAAGGAAAGCTGACAAGGACCCATTTTATATAAGTAGAATATTTGGTAGTATGATTATCTGGCTGATAGGCAGCACAGTGTGACAGACGGGAAGATAGGAAACTTCAAATTCCCCACCCACACCAGTTTCCCACAAAACTACCCAAGTACACAAACCCCCAGAAAGTACACCAACCACCACCACCGTTATTCTCAATTGTGTACAAGCATTTTGGGGGGGGGAAACAATGTTTCAGATTTGTAAAAACACAGTTCACAGAACAATAAATGTGTTTTCAAAATGTAGTTGCCTTCTCAAAGCTATTATACAATCAAAATGGTAAATAAATTCATCAAAAGAACATAAAAAAATGAACACAACCATATATATCTCTTGAGTCCAAGCAGACAAACCAGAAAGTTTCAAAAAATGTTCTTTGCCGTCACTAAATCATAATGATCTGAATTGGAATGACAACTATCTAAAGGTGCAGCATTATGGGACATAATTCTCCTTGTACATAGTTCACCAAACAATTTCATACACATCAAATATTATTCCTGATTTTAAAAAAAACATTTGATGAAAAAGAAGCACATTCTGTGCAGGATTCATTCATCAGCATCATCACAATACATTTCATTTATTCAATACAAAGCCTGGTTTGGTCAATGGTCAGTCCCCATTGCCTACATCCATATACTGAAGATGAAGTATGACACTGATGGGGTGAATGACCGATTGACTGAAACACTGAACACAATCGTACACTTTTTTATCCCGATGAAAATATTGTGTTATATTCTTTGAACAGAACACTAATTGTAAGAGTGAATTTTATATTCGCTGATGACCTTTGTATTTCAAGTTTTGCAAAAGGTGGTCTAAGATTTGCAAGTCGGGTACTATGGCAAGAAAATGATCAGAAGTTCTGTAAATGTATTTGAGCATTTGATCATTTCTGTTCTACTATAGATAGGTTTCAACCCAGATCCAAAAATAGCTTGTACGCGATTGAGAAAAATTCCAGAGATTACACAAACCAACATTTACATAATTCACACAATACCCCAACCAACATTTGCATTACACAAAGATTCATTCAGTAATCTCTGCCTACTCCCAATTCATTGCAATTCATTTCAATTCAATTCCCAGAAGCTTTATTGTCATGGCCTGTATTGACGAGACACATACCAAGCAGATCACTGCTTCACAACAACAGATCAAATCAAATCCAATTGCATTTGTCACATGCTTTGTAAACAAGAGGTGTGGACTAACAGTGAAATGCCCAACAATGCAGAGAGAAACATATACAAATAATAGAAACATAATAACAAGAGGAATAGATACAGATTGACTAATGATATTTTGGCTATGTACACGGAGTGCCAGTACCGAGTTAAACAATCTAAATAAAGAAATGACACTTGTCTCTAGATAAATCAAGAGCACATAATATAATCGATTTTTTATCAATTGGCAAAAATGTCATTACAAAATGTGGGAAAAGGAAGGGGTCTGAATACTTTTCGAATTCACTGTATATATTATAACCTTGGACTGTATCGCAAGATGTGTAACGGCTTTCTTCCTGGGATGAAGGAGAGGACCAAAATGCAGCGCAGTTAGTGTTCAACATGTTTAATATAACGATAAACGATGAACATTAACAAAATAACAAAATAACAAATGTGAAAGCCGAGACAGTCCTATCTGGTGCAGAACACAAACACAGAGACAGGAAACAACCACTCACAATCCCCAACACAAAACAAGCCACCTATATATGATTCTCAATCAGGGACAACGATTGACAGCTGTCTCTGATTGAGAACCATATTAGGCTGAACACAGAAACAGACGAACTAGACACACAACATAGAATACCCACCCCAACTCACGCCCTGACCAACTAAACACATACAAAACAACAGAAAACAGGTCAGGAACGTGACAAGATGTTGTTTACGATGTTGTTGCTAAGGAATGGTGTGAAAAGCAATCTGTTTTTGAAGTTTTTGTGTAGATATTTGTTTATCCAATATTATTGCTGGGGGTATGAACTCAGAATTAAAGCAATTATATGATTGTGAATATTCCTCTTTTTTATGATCATTGTAAAAATGTATTTTAGAATTTCCATCAACAGATACAGGAAATAGAATGGCCTTTTGAATAGATGTTCTTATGAACCCTACGTTTGTTTGTTTCTCTTCAGTTAAGGGTGATTACCGAATGTCCTAGTGTTGTACTTGGGGTGACTGGGCTTAATGCTAAACTGAATAGTAGATTGACAGGGAAACAAAAGATTCACAAAGAAACAAATACAGCCTACTGGATTCTCTGTCAAAAAGCCACAGTGAGCCCCCACACACTACCGCCCACACACAGATACACACGCACACTCATACTGTACATATACCAAGACTTGTATACACACACACACACATTCCCCGAGGGCTGAGATTTCTCCTCTCCTGACTAGAAACACATGGGAGCAGATGAAAGATGCAGCTCCAGATCCCTCCTTTTTCATTCCATCAACATATTACAACAACAGAACACTGGGTCGATTCTGGATTCTCTTTCTCTCTCTCATAAATGGCATGGATACATCACTGTTAACTCACTCAGCTCTCTCTCTCTCTCTCTCTCTCTCTCTCTCTCTCTCTCTCTCTCTCTCTCTCTCTCTCTCTCTCTCTCTCTCTCAGTTCCAAGTTTCAGAGATGATGGGGTGGTCTTTTGTAGCATCTGTGGACAGACAGTGGGATGCGATGACTAACAAGTAATTCAGTTCCAGTGTGCAGATTTTTGAAGTTCGGGAGGGGAGAGTACATTTGACTCATAGACTTGCCCGAAAAGTACTGAGAGTTTTTGTTTAGAGGGTTCGACTCTAATCTTCACTAATCTCGTTAGCAAGGACGGACTGCGAAAATAATTTGGCACTGGCATTTTATCCACACCAGCCCACATCACTGTGCACGCCGCCTACTAACCCCAACAACCAGCCAACTAACCCCTCTAACCAGCCAATAGCCATACACACACACCTTGACCTTACACACCCTGACCCTATACACCCTGACCCTACACACCCTGACCCTACACACCCTGACCCTACACACCCTGACCCTACACACCCTGACCCACCACTATAACTGTTCCTCTAGCTGGAGATACAACTCACCACTATAACTGTTCCTCTGTCTGGAGATACAACTCACCACTATAACTGTTCCTCTGGAGATACAACTCACCACTAAAACTGTTCCTCTGGAGATACAACTCACCACTATAACTGTTCCTCTGGAGATACAACTCACAACTATAACTGTTCCTCTGTCTGGAGATACAACTCACCACTATAACTGTTCCCCTGGAGATACAACTCACCACTATAACTGTTCCTCTGTCTGGAGATACAACTCACCAGTATAACTGTTCCCCTGGAGATACAACTCACCACTATAACTGTTCGTCTGTCTGGAGATACAACTCACCAGTATAACTGTTCCTCTGTCTGGAGATACAACTCACCAGTATAACTGTTCCCCTGGAGATACAACTCACCACTATAATTGTTCCTCTGTCTAGAGATACAACTCACCACTATAACTGTTCCTCTGTCTGGAGATACAACTCACAACTATAACTGTTCCTCTGTCTGGAGATAAAACTCACCACTATAACTGTTCCTCTGGAGATACAACTCACCACTAGAACGGTCCCCTGTCTGGAGATACAACTCACCACTATAACTGTTCCTCTGGAGATACAACTCACCACTATAACTGTTCCTCTGTCTGGAGATACAACTCACCACTATAACTGTTCCTCTGTCTGGAGATACAACTCACCACTATAACTGTTCCTCTGTCTGGAGATACAACTCACCACTATAACTGTTCCTCTGTCTGGAGATACAACTCACCACTAGAACTGTCCCCTGTCTGGAGATACAACTCACCACTATAACTGTTCCTCTGTTTAGAGATACAACTCACCACTATAACTGTTCCTCTGTCTGGAGATACAACTCACCACTATAACTGTTCCTCTGTCTGGAGATAAAACTCACCACTATAACTGTTCCTCTGGAGATACAACTCACCACTATAACTGTTCCTCTGGAGATACAACTCACCACTAGAACTGTTTCTCTTCTGTAGGCATTTGGTTTGCCTAACTGTTGTGCTGTCTATCTGTCCCAGCATCTTCTCTGCTGTCACTCTGTGCTTCTTCTTGTTCTCTGTCTGTCAGCCTGCTTAAGCCTTATACGTTATAAAGCCTAAGATAACGACTTAGGTTATATTGCACATGAGTGTCTGTCATATCATCCCGGGACCCAGCAATTCACTTTAATCCTCTCTAGTGGACATCAGTTCTTGGTCCGTATCTCTGAGGCCATTCAAGCCACTGTATTAGGTCCTATTATCCCTTTGAGAGGACATGCTTCACTTTTCAATGATATCACGTGTGTGGGGGTGTGACATTGACATCTTTATCTTCCTGGTTCTTTAAGAAATGTCTTTGTTAAAATGTGCACATTTTTGGGAATTTTATTAATAAGTGTGTGTAATTGTTAATTTACAATTTTGTGAGTTTGATATTCAAATTGTTTCTAGTAAGTGAATATCACAGAATAGTTAAGTGAGTTGCCAGGACCGTGTAATTTTTTATTTATTTAACAAGGCAAGTCAGTTAAGAACAAATTATTTTTTACAATGACGGCCTAGGAACAGTGGGTTAACTGCCTTGTTCAGGGGCAGAACGACATATTTTTACCTTGTCAGCTCGGGGTTTCGATCTAGCAACCTTTCGGTTAATGTGTTTAATGTGCTTTCGGTTAAAATGTGCTTAAGAATTTGTTCTTAACTGACTGGCCTAGTTAAATAAATGGTTAAATAACATTTAAAAATGTTGAATAATTACACAGTCCTGGCAACTCACTTAACTATTCCTGTGATATTCACTTACTAGAAACAATTTGAATATCCAAGTCACCTTAAATAAGAGCTAAATAAGAGCTTATCAAGAAATGTCCTCTGTAGTGGATACCCGCATGGCGCAACAATGTTTTTCACCTGCTGTACCATTGATTGTAATGTAAATGTTTTCATATATACATCTTAATGACCAAGACAGAGGACAATTGTGCATTTACAATAAAAGATAAATAACAATATATGTTACATCTTGGTAACATGATTTTTTCCCCCATCCCGAACACTTGCAGTGCCTGCAGAAAGGATTCACACCCCTTGACTTTTTCCACATTGTGTTGTATTACACCCTGAATATAAAACTGAATACATTTAGATCTTTTGGGGGGGGGGTCACTGTCCTACACACAATTCCCCATAATATCAAAGTGGAATTACGTTTTCAGAATTTGGAGGAAATTAATAAAATATAATAAAAAGTTGAAATGTCCTGAGTCAATAAGTATTGAAACCCTTTATTATGGCAAGCCTAAACAAGTTCAGGAGTAAAAAGGTGCATAACAAGTCACATAATAAGTTGCATGGATTGACCAACCAACCCCCCCTACCCCACCCTAGACCTCTTACCGAAGCACTGAGGCTGACACCGCCTGATATAGAGGTCCTGGATGGCAGGAAACTTGGCCACAGTGATGTACTGGGCTGTACGCACTACTACGCGTACCCTGTACGCAACTCGTCAGGCCTACCACTGATGTGTCATCATCAAACTTGATGATGGTGTTGGAGTCGTGCCTGGCCATGCAGTCATGAGTGAACAGGGAGTACAGGAGGGGAATGAGCACGCACCTCTGAGGGGCCCCCGTGTTGAGGATCAGCGTGGCGGGTGTGTTGTTCCCTATCCTTACCACCTGGGGGAGGTCCATCAGGAAGTCCAGGATCCAGTTGCAGAGGGAGGTGTTTAGTCCCAGGGTCCTGACTCTAATCACTTCTGGCCATGCACACCTCCAACTCAATCATCAAGTTTGCAGACGATACAACAGTAGTAGGCTTGATTACCAACAGCGACGAGTCATCCAACAGGGAGGAGATGAGGGCACTCTGAGTGTGGTGTCAGCAAAACAACCTCTCACTCAACGTCAACAAAACAAAGGAGATGATCGTGGACTTCAGGAGACAGCAGAGGGAGCACCCCCCTATCCACATCAACAGGACAGCAGTTGAGAAGGTGGAAACTTTTAAGTTCCTCAGCGTACACATCACAGACAAACTGAAATGGTCCACCCACACAGACAGTGTGGTGAAGAAGGCTCAACTGCACCTCTTCAACCTCAGGAGGCTGAAGAAATGTGGCATGTCACCTAAAACCCTCACAAACTTTTACAGATGCACAAATGAGAGCATCCTGTCGGGTTGCATCACCGCCTGGTACGGAAACTGCACCGCCCACAACCGCAGGGCTCTCCAGAGGGTGGTGCGGTCTGCACAAGACATCACCGGGGGCAAACTATTGCCTTCAAGGACACCTACAGCACCCGATGTCACAGGAAGGCCAAAAAGATCATCAAGGACATCAACCACCCGAGCAACTGCCTGTTCACCTAGCTACCCTCCAGAAGGCGAGGTCAGTACAGGTACATCGAGAGACTGAAAAACAGCTTCTATCTCAAGGCCATCAGACTGTCAAACAGCCATTGCTAAAACAGAAAGGCTGCTGCCTACATACAGACTTGAAATCATTGGCCACTTTAATAAATAGATCACTAGTCACTTTACTAATGCCACTTTAATAACGTTTACATATCTTGCTTTACTCATCTCATATCTATATACTGTATTTTATACCATCTATTGCATCTTGCCTATGTCGCTCTGTCATTGCTCAAACATATATTTATATGAATATATTCATATTCCATCCCTTTACTTAGATTTGCGTGTATTAGGTAGTTGTTGTGGAACTGTTAGATTACATATTTGATATTACTGCATGGTCGGAAGTAGAAGCACAAGCATTTCGCTACACTCGCAATAACATCTGCTAACCATGTGTATGTGACCAATAAAATTTGATTTGGAAAATTGGAAAACACTAAACATAACAACAACCCAAAGAGTTATCTATTGTCACGATCGTCGTAACGTGGAAGAGAGGAGGACCAAGGCGCAGCGTGATAGCAATACATCTTCTTTATTTGAAGACGAAGACGAAACGAAACGAACACTTTACACACTAAACAAAACAACAAACCGACGACCGTGAAGCTATACAAACAATAAGTGCAGACACAGGCAACTTACACATAGACAATCACCCACAAACTACCTAATGAATATGGCTGCCTAAATATGGTTCCCAATCAGAGACAACGATAGACAGCTGTCTCTAATTGAGAACCAATCCAGGCAACCTTAGACATGCATACACCTAGACTAGACCCTTAAACCAACTAAACCACAGCACCCATAAACATACAAAAAACCCTAGACAATACAAAACACATACATCTCCCATGTCACACCCTGACCTAACTAAAATAATACAGAAAACAAAGAAAACTAAGGCCAGGGTGTGACATCTATCCATGTATGGGTAAACCACTTCTCCAATATTTTTGGCCATATAACAATGAAAACAGCAAAAACATATGCATGATCAAATACAAAATATTAGAATCAACTATTAAAGACTACCAGAACCCACTGAATTCTCCAATTACATTGAATGAACTACAGGACAAAATACAAACTCTCCAACCCAAAAAGGCATGTAGTGTTGGATGGTATCCACAATGAAATGATAAAATATACAGACCACAAATTCCAATTGGCTATACTTAAACTCTTTAACATCATCCTTAGCTCTGGCATCTTCCCTAGTATTTGGAACCAAGGACTGATCACCCCAATCCACAAAAGTGGAGACAAATTTCACCCCAATAACTACCGCTGGGGTAAAATTGGGGTCAACAGCAACCTTGGGAAAATCCTCTGCATTATTATTAACAGTAGACTCAAACATTTCCTCAGTGAAAACAATGTACTGAGAAAATGTCAAATTAGCTTTTTACCAAATTTCCATACGACAGACCATGTATTCACCCTGCACACCCTAATTGACAAACAAACCAAAACAAAGTTAAAGTCTTCTCATGCTTTGTTGATTTCAAAAAAGCTTTTGACTCAATTTCGCATGAGGGTCTGCTATACAAATTGATGGAAAGTGGTATTGGGGGAAAAACACAAGACATTATACATTTCAAACAACAACTGTGCGGTTAAAATTGGCAAATAAACTAAAATGTCTTTCCACAGAGCCGTGGGGTGAGACGGGGATGCAGCTTAAGCCCCATTCTCTTCAAAATGTATACTTCTACTTTGTCTCTATACTGACGCTTAGCTTGTTTGTATATGTCCTGACCAAAAGATGATGAGTCAGTGGTAGGGTTCACTTGACGTTGCAAGACAGCAAGATTCTCAGTAGACATGGGATGTCAGGAACAATGACCCCATTGTCAATGTTTCCAGAATCCAGATTATCCTCCTGATAAAGCAGGTCCTCCACCTGCTGAATCTGGAACGCTCAAAAGAAACAAATCTGAATTAGTGATGACAAATTTAAAGGAAGAACTGCTAGGCCATTCACATATTACACAGACACATACCTTGCAACTGCATATGGGGACAAAGATCATACTTTTTGGAGAATTGGCCTCTGGTCTGATGAAACAAAAATAGAACTGTTTGGTCATCGTTATGTTTGGAGGAAAAAGGGGGATGCTTGCAAGCCGAAGAACACCATCCCAACCGTGAAGCACAGGGGTGGCAGCATCATGTTGTGGGGGTGCTTTGCTGCAGGAGGGACTGGTGCACTTCACAAAATAGATGGCATCACGAGGGAGGAAAATTATGTGGATATATTGAAGCAACATCTCAAGAAATCAGTCAGGAAGTTAAAGCTTAGTCTCAAATGGGTCTTCCAAACAGTGACCCCAAACATACTTCCAAAGTTGTGGCAAAATGGTTTTGTCAAGGTTTTGTCAAGGTCAAGGTTTTGGAGTGGCCATCACAAAGCCCTGACCTCAAGCCCATAGAAAATGTGTGGGCAGAACTGAAAAAGCTAACTGACTAAGTTACACCAGCTCTGTCAGGAGGAATTGGCCAAAATTCCCCCAACTTATTGTGGGAAGCTTGTGGAAGGCTACCCAAAACGTTTGACCCAAGTTAAACAATTTAAAGGCAATGCAACCAAATACTAATTGAGTGTATGTAAACTTCTGACCCACTGGGAATGTGATGAAAGAAATAAAAGCTGAAATAAATCATTCTCTCTAATATTATTCTGGAATTTCACATTCTTAAAATAAAGTGGTGATCCTAACTGACCTAAGACAGGGAATTTTTACTAGGATTGAATGTCAGGAGTTGTGAAAAACTGAGTTTTAATGTATTTGGCTAAGGTGTATGTAAACTTCCGACTTCAACTGTATATCATCAAATTGGCGTGGGCACTAGAACCGTCTGCAGCACCCGGCCTCACCCTTCTAGAATATGTAGTCAAATGTCTACTGTTTGCTGATGATATGGTTCTTCCATCCACAACCAAGGAGGGCTTACAGCAGCATCTAGATATCTGCACAGACCTGGGCCCTAAATCTTAGTAAGACCAAAATAAAGGTGTTCCAAAAAAGGTCCAGTTGCCAGTACCACAAAAACAAATTCCATCTAGACACGATTGCTCTAGAGCACACAAAAAACGATACATACCTCGGCCTAAACATCAGCGCCACAGGTAACTTCCACAAAGCTATGAACGAACTGAGAGACAAGGCAAGAAGGGCATTCTTTGCCATCAAAGGGAACATAAAATTTGACATACCAATTAGGATCTGGCAAAAAAATACTTGAATCAGTTATAGAACCCATTGCCCTCATGGTTCTGAGGGCAACTGGGGTCCTCTCACCAACCAAGAATTCACAACATTGGACAAACACCAAATTGAGACCCTGCATCCAGAGTTCCTCAAAAAGATCCTCTGTGTACAGATAATGCAATCAAATCAAATCAAATTTGATTTGTCACTTACACATGGTTAGCAGATGTTAATGTGAGTGTAGTGAAATGCTTATGCTTCTAGTTCCGACAATGCAGTAATATCCAACGAGTAATCTAACCTAACAATTTCACAACAATTACCTTATGCACACAAGTGTAAAGGAATGAATAAGAATATGTACATTAAAAAAATATATGATTGAGTGATGGTATAGAACGGCATAGGCAAGATGCAGTAGATGGTATAGAGTACAGTATATACATATGAGATGAGTAATGTAGGGTATGTAAACATTATATGAAGTGGCATTGTTTAAAGTGATAGTGATACATTTATTACATCAATTTTTCCATTATTAAAGTGGCTGGAGTTGAGTCAGTACGTAGGCAGCAGCCACTCAATGTTAGTGATGGCTGTTTAACAGTCTGATGGCCTTGAGATAGAAGCTATTTTTCAGTCTCTCGGTCCCTGCTTTGATGAACCTGTACTGACCTCGCCTTCTGGATGATAGCGGGGTGAACAGGCAGTGGCTCGGGTGGTTGTTGTCCTTGGTGATCTTTTTGGCCTTCCTGTGACATCGGGTGGTGTAGGTGTCCTGGAGGGTAGGTAGTTTGCCCCCGGTGATGCGTTGTGCAGACCTCACTACCCTCTGGAGAGCCTTATGGTTATGGGTAGAGCAGTTGCCGTACCAGGCGGTGATACAGCCCAACAGGATGCTCTCGATTGTGCATCTATAAAAGTTTGTGAGTGTTTTTGGTGACAAGACAAATTTCTTCAGCCTCCTGAGGTTGAAGAGGCGCTGCTGCGCCTTCTTCACCACGCTGTCTGTGTGGTTGGACCATTTCAGTTTGTCCTTGATGTGTACGCCGAGGAACTTAAAACTTTCTACCCTCTCCAATACTGTCCCATCGATGTGGATAGGGGGGTGCTCCCTCTGCTGTTTCCTGAAGTCCACGATCATCTCCTTTGTTTTGTTGACGTTGAGTGTGAGGTTATTTTCCTGACACCACACTCCGAGGGCCCTCACCTCCTCCCTGTAGGCCGTCTCGTCATTGTTGGTAATCAAGCCTACCACTGTAGTGTAGTCTGCAAACTTGATGATTGAGTTGGAGGCGTGCATGGCCACGCAGTTGTGGGGGAACAGGGAGTACAGGAGAGGGCTGAGAACGCACTCTTGTGGGGCCCCAGTGTTGACGATCAGTGGGGTGGAGATGTTGTTACCTACCCTCACCACCTGGGGGCGGCCCGTCAGGAAGTCCAGGACCCAGTTGCACAGGGCGGGGTCGAGACCCAGGGTCTCGAGCTTGATGATGAGTTTGCAGTGTATTATGGTGTTAAATGATGAGCTGTAGTCAATGAACAGCATCGCTGACAAAGTTATTCCTCTTGTCCAGATGGGTTCGGGCAGTGTGCAGTGATTGCGATTGCGTCGCCTGTGGACCTATTGGGGCGGTAAGCAAATTGGAGTGGGTCTAGGGTGTCAGGTAGGGTGGAGGTGATAGGGTCCTTGACGAGTCTCTCAAAGCACTTCATGATGACGGAAGTGAGTGCTACGGGGCGGTAGTCATTTAGCTCAGTTACCTTAGCTTTCTTGGGAACCAGAACAATGGTGGCCATCTTGAAGCATGTGGGGACAGCAGACTGGGATAAGGATTGATTGAAAATGTCCGTAAACACACCAGCCAGCAGGGCTGCGCATGCTCTGAGTACGCGGCTGGGGATCCCTTCTGGGCCTGCAGCCTTGCGAGGGTTGGCACGTTTAAATGTTTTGCTCACATCGGCTGCAGTGAAGGAGAGGAGAGCCCGCAGGTTTTGGTAGCGGGTCGTGTCAGTGGCACTGTATTGTCCTCAAAGCGAGCAAAGAAGTTGTTTAGTCTGTCTGGGAGCAAGACATACTGGTCCGGGACGGTGCTGGTTTTCCATTTATAGTCCGTGATTGACTGTAGACCCTGCCACATACCTCTCGTGTCTGAGCCGTTGAATTGACACTCTACTTTGTCTCTATACTGACGCTTAGCTTGTTTGGTTGTTTGTGGAGGGAATAGCTATACTGTTTGTATTCGGTAATTTTGTGGTCACCTTGCCTTGATTAAAACCAATGGTTCACGCTTTCAGTTTGTGCGAATGCTGCCATCAATCCATGGTTTCTGGTTTGGGAATGTTTTAATAGATGCTGTGGGTATGACATCACCGATGCACTTGCTAATAAACCCGCTCACCGACTCAGCTTATTCGTCAATGTTGTTGTTCGCCGCAATGCGGAACATATCCCAGTCCACGTGATCGAAGCAATCTTGAGGCGTGGAATCCGATTGGTCGGACCAACGTTGAACAGACCTGAGCACGGGAGCTTCCTGTTTTAGTTTCTGTCTATAGGCTGGAAGCAACAAAATGGAGTCATGGTCAGCTTTTCCGAAAGAAGGGCGGGGGAGGGCCTTATTTGCGTTGCGGAAGTTAGAATAGCAATGATCTAGGGTTTTGCCAGGCCTGTAGCGCAATCGATATGCTGATAGAATTTAGGGAGCCTTGTTTTCAGATTAGCCTTGTTAAAATCCCAAATTACAATAAATGCAGCCTCAGGATATGTGGTTTCCAGTTTACATAGAGTCAAATGAAGTTCTCTCAGGGCCATCGATGTGTCTGCTTGGGGGGGATATATGCGGCTGTGATTATAATCGAAGAGAATTCTCTAGGTAGATAATGCGGTTGGCATTTGATTGTGAGGAATTCTAAGTCAGGTGAACAGAAGGACTTGAGTTCCTGTATGTTGTTATTGTAACGATCGTCTTTGGGAGAATGAGAGGACCAAAGCGCAGCGTGGTAAGTGTTCATGATGATATTTTTAATTAAACTCAGAACACTAAACAAAACAATAAATGATGTGAACAAACGAAACAATACCGTGTGGCGACAAACACTGACACGGAAGACAAACACCCACAAACCAAAAGACAAAACAGGCTTCCTAAATATGGTTCCAAATCAGGGACAATGATTGACAGCTGCCTCTGATTGAGAACCATATCAGGCCAAACACAGAAAACCAACACAGAAATAGAAAACATAGAATACCCACCCAACTCACGCCCTGACCAACTAAAACAAAAGACAAAACAAAGGAACTAAGGTCAGAACGTGACAGTTATGATCACACCATGTCTCGTTAATCATAAGGCATACACCCCCGCCCTTCTTCTTACCAGAAAGATGCTTGTTTCTGTCGGCGCGATGCGTGAAGAAACCAGTTGGCTGTACCGACTCCGATAGCGTGTCTCGAGTGAGCCATGTTTCCGTGAAACAAAGAACGTTACAGTCTCTGATGTCTCTCTGGAAGGCTACCATTGCACGGATTTCGTCTACCTTGTTGTCAAGAGACTGGACATTGGCGAGTAGTATGCTCGGAAGTGGTGCGCGATGTGCCCGTCTACGGAGCCTGACCAGAAGACCGCTCCGTCTGCCCCTTCTACGGAGTCGTTGTTTTGGGTCGCCGGCTGGGATCCGGTCCATTAGTACTGGGTGGTGGGCAAAACAGGTGATCCACTTTGGGAAAGTCGTATTCCTGGTCGTAATGTTGGTGAGTTGACGTTGCTCTTATATCCAATAGTTCCTCCCGACTGTATGTAATAAAACCTAAGATTACCTGGGGTAACAATGTAAGATATAACACATAAAAAAACAAAATACTGGATAGTTTCCTAGGAACACGAAGCGAGGCAGCCATCTCTGTCGGCGCCGGAAGTAGAGAAAAGAGCTGTTAAATTCTACAACCACCTAAAAGGAAGTGATTTCCAAACCTTCCATAATAAAGCCATCACATACAGAGAGATGAACCTGGAGAAAAGTCCCCTAAGCAAGCTGGTCCTGGGGCTCTGTTCACAAACACAAACGGTCTCCACAGAGCTCCAGGACAGCAACACAATTAGACCCAACCAAATCATGAGAAAACAAAAGGATAATTACTTGACACATTGGAAAGAATTAACAAAAAAACTGAGCAAACCAGAATGCTATTTAGCCCTAAACAGAGAGTACATAGTGGCAGAATACCTAACCGCTGTGACTGATCCAGACATAAGGAAAGCTTTGACTATGTACACACTCAGTGAGCATAGCCTTGCTATTGAGAAACGCCACCATAGGCAGAACTGTCTTTCAAGAGAAGACAGGCTATGTGTACACAAAATGAGGAGGAAACTGAGCTGCACTTCCTAGCCTCTTGCCAAATGTATGCCCATATTAGATACACATATTTCCCTCATATTACACAGATCCACGAAGAATTTGAAAACAAACCCAATTTTGATAAACTCCCATATCTACTGGGTGAAATACCACAGCGTGCCATCACAGCAGCAAGATTTGTGAACTGTTTCCACAAGAAAAGGGCAACCAGTGAAGAACAAAGACCATTGTAAATACAACCCATATTTATGTTTATTTATTTTCAATTTTTTTATATTTACACATAGTAGGACATTTGAAATGTCTTCATTCTTTTGGGAATTTTGTGAGTGTAATGTTTACACTGAAAAAATGTAAATCTAATTCAGATTAAATATCTTAAATCAAGGCAATATATGCTTGTTTTTTGTTAGAGCATTTCATTTGTTTCAAGCTTTTTTGTCCTTAATTATCTTAATAAGATAATATAACTTGTTACTGAGATTGTATTACTGGTTCTGCTCTAAACTAGAATTACCAGAAATATAAAGCTGTTTGATCAACACTGACAAGGACAAAACTGCTTTGTCAAAGTCAGAATGTCTTATTTCAATTATCTTATCCTTTTCATCGCTTCACATATTAAGAACAGTGTGATAAGAACTGTTCTAGACTTGTGACTAATGGTACATAATAAAATAATTTGTCTTTGATAAAGAAGTATTTTGATCCTCCACATTTCATCCTGTATATGGTTCGATCAATTGGAATTTCCTCTGCGTCCAAACAGCTAAACTGCTTCTTACTACCTCTGTCCTGTATCTGACTCTCAAAATAGGAGGGATGTGCTTCATCCAGATCAATCAGGGCAACATGTGTCTGCTTGTATTGTTTCATTTCTGGATTCGATTTTGTTTAATGTGATTTATAACACAAACAGTTTGTTGTTTGTTAGGAATCTGTGAAGAAGTAGCTTTTGAAAAGGATTCAGAATGTGTCCACCCCCAAAAAGAAGTAGGAAGGGACCCCTTCAAGAAAGAGGCCACAAAGCCTTAGATTTCAGAGGAGCCAGGAGATGTCCACTGATGAGACTGACGAATCCACCTCCTCAACCCTGATCTTGGAGAGATCCCCACAATCTAGATGCAGCACCCCAGAGGTTGAACAGTTGGGTGGTAAGTACACAAATTGAAATAGTGGATAGTGTTTTCGTATAAATGCAACTTCTACTACTACTCTAAACGAGGGACTAGAAACAAAGTGACTATTTAGTCTTAATTTCAGTCTACATTTTCAAATGTTAATTGATCGGGTTTGTTATGTTTTCTGGCATCAGAAACTACTGAGAGCCTACAGAACCAGTCGAGACATTATACAACTCTACAGGAGACTCAAAACCAAGGCCAGATGTATTCATTTTAAGTAGGCCTAAGCTTCCTTAGCCTGGTTAACACCAGACCGAATCTCAAATGAGATACGGTGTGGGAACTGAGCAGCGTGAGAAGCCATAGCAGGGACAGGGGTAAACTACTTAGGGCAAATGTAAAACAGTGAGCTCGCAAGAATTCGGTCTGGTAGTAACCAGGCTAATGCTTCCTACGCCTCCAGCTAGATAGACAGACAGAGTCATACACTGTCTGTCTGTCTGTCTGTCTGTCTGTCTGTCTGTCTGTCTGTCTGTCTGTCTGTCTGTCTGTCTGTCTGTCTGTCTGTCTGTCTGTCTGTCTGTCTGTCTGTCTGTCTGTCTGTCTGTCTGTCTGTCTGTCTGTCTGTCTGTCTGTCTGTCTGTCTGTCTGTCAGGTTATGGATGAACTCCGGTGGATCCTCGATCGAGGGAACTCCCACTTCATACCTGAACTGAAGACCCGCTGGGGGACCTTTTACAACAAGGCACAGTTTTATGGAGTGTTCAAAAAGGTCATGAAGCCACCGCTGCTGGACAAAGGTAATTACTGGCTCTGTTGACAATGGAGAATCCCATGAATGTATTAATGTTTGTTTAAATAACTGGCTGCTGTAAATCAAATGAGACTATTTTCGTTTTTAACAGTGAAGCACTCAATCGCCATGATGAAGGCTTTACCAGCTATGTTCCCATCACCTGTGGCTCCCCCGAAGAAGTTAGGACATGCAAGTGAGGCTATGCTTCACATCCTTGAGGTATGAAATGTGTGCATGTATTGGAATTTTCATATTATTTGACCATAACATACTACAAAGAGTGTGAATTGTTTTTGTTTTTGTGGTCATATTTGTTTTTCTCTTTGTGTTTGTGTCTGCAGAAGACCCCAACACCTTTCTTCAGGCGAGACCACTCTTCAGCCCTGCCGTGATTGTCTGCGAAACCAACAGCGTTCTGGCTATTGGAACCATGCCTGTGGTGACCTTCCCAAAAGAGGACATCTATGCCAGCGTGACGTATCTCATGTCGTGTTATTACGCCTTTACCTCACATATCCCAAGTGTATCGCGACACTCCTCTCTGTGCTGCAGACAGAAGTCCTCTCGGACGCCATCCACGTCCGGGATATGACTTCTTCATATAAAAAGGCTATGGCCGAGTGGAAAAAGTTCATTACTGACTAGGTTTGCATAATATTTTTTTCGTTTTTTCCGGTCCCGATAACAAAACTGGGTGTATCCGAGAACGGTATCCGAGAACGGATCCGATAACCTTTAATAAATAGGCAGGGCGTTTGTTGTTTATTATAAGAAGGTTTAAGGAAAGCACTGTTACGTTTGTTATCTTGCCATCTTACATTTTCATGTTCACCTTGACCACCAATGGCCTTTGTTGTTGTTTTTTTGCTTCCTTTGTTCTGCCCATATCAGCCACTGGATATACTGAGTCCTCAATAAAGAAGTGAAAAGAAATGAGATTCATTCTTTCTTTAAGCAAGCCAATCTCATCTCTAGTAGTACATTTATCTTAGCACAATATGCTATCTTTCTGTAAATTCCAGGGAATATAGCCTTATTTCAAGACGATTGCAATAGCATTGGATGCTAAATTTAAGCACATTTTCCTACATATTGAGAAAATAATTCAGAAATATTTTCTTTGTATCCAGACAAATGTACTTGTTTTTAGAGTAGCTGTACTGATTTTAAGATGTACTAAACTTTACTAAACATACAGCCTTATTTCAAGAGAATGGCACTAGCATTTGCTAAATTTAAGCACATTTTCCTACATATTGAGAAAATTATTCTTAAATCTTTTCTTTGCATCCTGTCACGTTCTGACCATAGTTCTTGTGTGTTTTACTTGTTTTAGTGTTGGTCAGGACGTGAGCTGGGTGGGAATTCTATGTTGTGTGTCTAGTTTGTCCATTTCTATGTATGCCTGATATGGTTCTCAATCAGAGGCAGGTGTTTGTCATTGTCTCTGATTGGGAACCATATTTAGGTGGCTTGTTTTGTGTTGGGGTTTGTGGGTGGTTGTTTCCTGTCTTTGTGTTCTGCACCAGATAGGGCTGTCTCGGTTTTCACGTTTGTTATTTTGTATTTTGTATAGTGTTCACGTTATCGTCATCGTCTCTTTGTTATTAAACATGTTGAACACTAGCCGCGCTGCGTTTTGGTCCTCTCCTTCATCTCAGGAAGAAAACCGTTACACATCCAGACAAATTACTTTTAGTCTAGCAGCATTAGGTTTAAGATGTCTGTGCGTTCTCTGATACTATATATTTTTACTTGTTTAAAAATCTTGGCAAGTGAAATTTTCCTGTTCTTTGGCAAATAATTGTACTTATCTTAAGTAATATTTCCTTCATTTTATAGCTAATTTTTTGTTGTTTTTGAGAACTGACTTTTCGCAGTGTAATGTTAACTTGTATTTTTTATTACACTTTTGTTTATTATCTTCTTCACTTGTTTTGGCAATGTAAACATGTGTTTTCCCATGCCAATAAATTGAATTTAAATTGAATTGAGAGAGCGAGAGAGAGAGAGAGAGGGAGAGAAAGGAGAGAGAGAGAGAGAAATGAAGAGTGGATAGATAGGGAGAGAGACAGAGTTTGGATGGAGAGAGGTTCTCCACATGTAAGTCGTGACTAGTGGATGAGGCATCTGTAGGAGGATCTGACTAGCACTCAGCAGCTTACATAACACACTAGATAGAGCTTTGGTGATTATAGGTGTATAGGTCAACTCTCTTTAACACCTCTGCAAAACCACTGTGTGTGAGTGTGTGAATGTGTGTGTATGTTTGTGTGTGCGTGAGTACTTGTGTGTGTGTGTGCATGTGTGTGCGTGCGTGCGTGCGTTTGTGTGTGGTTGAGTGTGTTCATTCAAGAGAGAAAGAAAGCCAGAGAGTTGTGTGTATTTGGACAGTGTGTGTGGGTGTGCGAAGCACCCCCGAAAAACATTATATTTTACACCGAATGCTGCAGCAGAAGCGAACTCCTTCATCCACAGTGTGCCGTTTTGCTCAACAAGAAGACCCAGAAGTGTATGTGTGTGTGTGTGTGTGTGTGTGTGTGTGTGTGTGTGTGTGTGTGTGTGTGTGTGTGTGTGTGTGTGTGTGTGTGTGTGTGTGTGTGTGTGTGGGTGTGTGTGTGTGTGTGTGTGTGTGTGTGTGTGGGTGTGTGTGTGTGCTGAGCAATTTCAAACTCTACCAACATCAGAATTAGACGTTCATCCATGTTTCTGAAACGTCACATTTCAAAGTTGTTCTCAACGTAACGTTTCAAAGTGTTTAAGGTCAATCTTAGGCATTAACTCTGCATTTTAAAGGTTAGGGTTACATTAAACCATTCATTCCAAATGCTGAAGATGAAGTATTAACTCGGAATGGTTAAAGTAAGGGTTAAGGTTTGGGATAGCCTTAAAAGGAAAATATCAACAACTACTTTCTATTGCAACCTTTGGAATCAGAGACAGATGCTTATTCCCATCCATCATCCCTGTCCACAAAACCCTAGCAAAACCCAAATCTACTTGAAGGTAACAGTTGCCCCTAGTGGCCGGGTTCCACGTCATCTCCCAACATCCTCAGATGGACGTCGAATACTGACTTGTATCATGGGTGACCTGACTGTTCAAACTACCAAGCACACTCCAAAGCCCAAAATATTTACTTCACACCATTTCTTGTCTCTACTGAGAGCGTATAGTGAATGATAATTAAAAGACAATCAGTGTTTATTATGATGATAAACTTCAGCTACTATGACAGGTGGAAGACTGCCAAAGGTTCAGGATAATTGAAGTTCAAGTGAGGATTATAAGCACACTGTGTATTTGTGTGTGTGTGTGTGTGTGTGTGTGTGTGTGTGTGTGTGTGTGTGTGTGTGTGTGTGTGTGTGTGTGTGTGTGTGTGTGTGTGTGTGTGTGTGTGTGTGTGTGTGTGTGTGTGTGTGTGTGTGTGTGTCCAGATGGTAAAATGCGAGCTGTACTCAGTGTTGGCCTTCTGTCAGTTCATCCCCCGTACGCCTCATGATTTACCCATGATGCAGCCTGCCTGATTGTCAGTTAGCAGACACACACACGCAAACGCATGCACACACACAGACACATACAAACCTTCTGTCTGGAACACAGACAGCAAATCAAGCACCAAAACCGTTTGAAGGCCGAGTGCAGTCAGAAACTTTATTTTCCTGTGTTTTATAACTATTTCCACGCTGTGGTTGAAATAATAATGTGAAATTGTGAAAATTATGATAATGCCCTTTTAGTGTAAGAGCTGTTTGAAAAGACCGGCTGAAATGTCTGCCCGTTTTGGTGGGATGGAGTTTTGGCCTTCCATGGTGACGTCACAATGCTGTAAATTAGTTAATAGACCAATAAGAAAGAGAATTCCAAACCTCTCTGCCGATAACAGTTCGTTTCCTGTTTTCCCCTTCCCACTCAGACCACTCCCAGACCAGTCCTAGTAAAATTCTTGCTTTAGAAATTGCTCTTTGCTAAGAAGTTATTTTTGTTAATTTTTTTACGTTATAATTGAAAACTATCACAGTAAGGTACTTAATTGTTACCCAGAAATGATAGGATATTGAGATAAAAACGACTGCATTGGACCTTTAAAAAGTAGAATACCATGTGATGGTTGGATTTTGTGTGGTGATGGTACATTTCTGTAGCTAATAGTTGATATCAATAGGCTGGTTTGTCAGGCCCAGGACATCTCTGTAAACAACATCTATCATAAGTGTTAGCAGGGTTGGGGAGAAACGGATTACATGTAACGGATTAGCCAGAAGAGGACTGGCCACCCCTCATAGCCTGGTTCCTCTCTAGGTTTCTTCCTAGGTTTTGGCCTTTCTAGGGAGTTTTTCCTAGCCACCGTGCTTCTACACCTGCATTGCTTGCTGTTTGGGGTTTTAGGCTGGGTTTCTGTACAGCACTTCGAGATATTAGCTGATGTACGAAGGGCTATATAAAATAAACTTGATTTGATTTTGATTTGATTACATGTTACATGAAAGGGATTACACGATTAAAACGGTAACTGGATTAAAACGGTAACTGTAATCCGTTACGTTACCAGCAAAAATATTGTAATCAGATTACAGACACTTTTGAAAAACTAGATGATCACTTCGAGGATTACTTTTAAATTCAGAAAGGATGTTTGCAAAACAATGACACTTCTCTGTTTTCTCAATGATGTTCAAATCAACATTGAAAAATCTAATCAAATTGTATTTGTTACATGTGATGATACAACAGGTATCACCTTACAGTGAAATGCTTATTTACAAGCCCTTAACCAACAATGTCGTTTAAGAAAAATAGGTGTTAAGTAAAAAATAGATAATTAAAAAATAACAAATGATTAAAGAGCAGCGAGGCTATATACAGGGGGTACCGATACAGAGTCAATGTGCAGGGGTACGGGTCAGTCGAGGTAATTGAGGTAATATGTACATGTAGGTAGGGGTCAAGTGACTATTCATAAATAATAAACAGAGTAGCAGCAGTGTAAAAGAGGGGGGGTGACAATGCAAATTGTCGGGGTAGCCATTTGGTTAGCTGTTCAGGAGTCTTATGGCATGGGGTAGAAGCTGTGCAAGTTTAAGTTTGTTCAACCTGAAAGAGTCTGACCACAAATCAGAGACCACTATGATGACACACCAAATGGGTTTGATACATCGTGGGAAAAGAGCAGGAATAGGCTTTTGTAGGCTACAGTCCAAGATATGTCTTCCAATGGTACATCTGGTGTCTGCATTCAAGGATTATACAACTTGAATAAACGCTTGGAGGTCAGGATGACAGCAGTGGTGTAGTCTACAGCGATACGGATATCACTTATTATTGATATCTACATAGTGCATTGATGTGAATCACACTGCTGCTCTCTCATTTAGCTATTTGTGTCTCACAGATTGTGGTTGTTGTGGATGGCTGTTCACAAATCTAAATGGGGATTTGAACACAATAATGGCTGAATTCAAGAACTTTAAGCTGCCTATCAATCATTGTTTTTTAAACCAGTGAAAAATGCACTCTTACAACAGTAGCATCCTATGGAATAAAAGTGGTTATTTTATTGCTCAATCGAATTCACGCTGATTTAAAAAAAAAAATATCTAACTCTCACACTTTTGATAGAATTAAAGGGGCAATATGTAGTTGCTACGCCCATTTTTGGACTTATTGTCACGTTCCTGGCCTGTTTTTCCTTTCTCTTGTATTATTTTAGTTGGTCAGGGCGTGAGTTGGGGTGGGTTGTCGATGTGTTTGTTCTATGTTGGGATGTTTGTGTTCGGCCGGGTATGATTCTCAATCAGAGACAGCTGTCAATCGTTGTCCCTGATTGAGAATCATACTTAGGCAGCCGGTGATTCACGTGGTTTTTGTGGGTGGTTGTATCGCGTGTCTATGTTGTACGTTTGTTGCTTGTCATTGCACTTACGTCATTTAGCTTCACGGTCGTTTGTTGTTTTTGTTTAGTTTGTATTCAGTGTTCGTTTCGTGTTTTTTCTTTCTCTAAATAAAGGAGAATGTATTTTGCACACGCTGCGCCTTGGTCCTCTCTCTCACCCTTAGACAGCCGTGACACTTATATATATATACACACACACTACCGTTCATAAGTTTGGGGTCACTTAGAAATGTCCTTGTTTTTCTGATGTTTTTTCTCGCATGGAATAGCCTTCATTTCTCAGAATAAGAATAGAGTGGCGAAGTTCAGAAGAAAGTTCTTTGTTTCTGTCCATTTGGAGCCTGAAATCGAACCCACAAATTCTGACGCTCCAGATACTCAACTAGTCTAAAGGAGGCCAGTTGTATTCCTTCTTTAATCAGAACAACAGTTTTCAGCTGTGCTAACATAATTGCAAAAGGGTTTTCTAATGATCAATTAGCCTTTTTAAAACAATAAACTTGGATTAGCTAACACAACGTGCCATTGGAAAACAGGACTGATGGTTGCTGATAATGGGCCTCTGTACAACTATGTAGATATTCCATTAAAAATCAGCAGTTTCCAGCTACAATAGTCATTTACAACATTAACAATCAGCAGTTTCCAGCTACAATAGTAATTTACAACATTAACAATGTCTACACTGTATTTTCTATCAATATTATGTTATTTTAATAGACAAAAAATTTGCTTTTCTTTCAAAAGCAATGACATTTCTAAGTGACCCCAAACTTTTGAATGGTAGTGTATACAGTTGAAGTCGGAAGTTTACATACACTTAGGGTGGAGTCATTAAAACTCAATTTTCAACCACTCCACAAATTTCTTGTCAACAACCTATAATTTTGGCAAGTCGGTTAGGACATCTACTTTGTGCGTGTCACAAGTAATTTTTCCAACAATTGTTTACAGACAGATTATTTCACTAATAATTCACTGTATCACAATTCCAGTGGGTCAGAAGTTTACATACACTAAGTTGACTTTGCCTTTAAACAGCTTGGAAAATTCCGGAAAATGATGTCATGGCTTTAGAAGCTTCTGATAGGCTAATTGACATCATTTGAGGCAATTGGAGGTGTACCTGTGGATGTATTTCAAGGCCTACCTTCAAACTCAGTGCTTCTTTGCTTGACATGGGAAAATCTAAAGAAATCAGCCAAGACCTCAGAAAAAACATTGTAGACCACCACATCCTTGGCAGCAATTTCCAAATGCCTGAAGGTACCACGTTCATCTGTACAAACAATAGTACGCAAGTATAAACTCCATGGGACCACACAGCCGTCATTCTGCTCAGGAAGGAGACGCGTTCTGTCTCATAGAGATGAACGTACCTTGGTGCGAAACGTGCAAATCAAACCCAGAACAACAGCAAAGAACCTTGTGAAGATGCTGGAGGAAACAGGTACAAAAGTATCTATATCCACAGTAAAACGAGCCCTATATCGACAGGCCCCTCAGCAAGGAAGAAGCCACTGCTCCAAAACCGCCATAAAAAAGCCAGACTACGGTTTGCAACTGCACATAGGGACAAAGATCGTACTTTTTGGAGAAATGTCCTCTGGTCTGATGAAACAAAAATAGAACTGTTTGGCCATAATGACCATCATTATGTTTGGAGGAAAAAGGGAGATGCTTGCAAGCCGAAGAACACCTGTCACGGCCGTCAAAAGGAGGAGAGCAAGGCATAGCGTGGTATGCGTACATTCTTCTTTATTATAAGAATTAACACTGAACAAAACCAAAATAACAAAACGAACCGTGAAGCTATACAAATGAGTGCTGACAGGCAACTACACATAGACAAGAACCCACAAATACCCAAGGGAAAATGGCTACCTAAATATGGTCCCCAATCAGAGACAACGATAAACAGCTGCCTCTGATTGGGAACCATAATCACGCCACCATAGACTTACAACTACCTAAAACCCCTAGACTTACAAAAACCCTAGACAATACAAAACTAGCATACCCACCCTAGTCACACCCTGACCTAACCAAAATAATAAAGAAAACATAAATAACTAAGGTCAGGGCGTGACAACACCATCCCAACCGTGAAGCATGGGGGTGGCAGCATCATGTTGTGGGGGTGCTTTGCTGCAGGAGGGACTGGTGCACTTCACAAAAGGAAGGAAAATTATGAGGAAGGAAAATTATGTGGATATATTGAAGCAACATCTCAAGACATCAGTCAGGAAGTTAAAGCTTGGTCGCAAATGGGTCTTCCAAATGGACAATGACCCCAAGCATACTTCCAAAGTTGTGGCAAAATGGCTTAAGGACAACAAAGTCAAGGTTTTGGAGTGGCCATCACAAAGCCCTGACCTCAATCCTCTAGAAAATGTGTGGGTAGAACTGAAAAAGCGTATGTGAGTAAGGAGGCCTACATACCCGACTCAGTTATACCAGCTCTGTCAGGAGGAATGGGTCAATATTCACCCAACTTATTGTGGGAAGCTTGTGGAAGGCTATCCGAAACGTTTGACCCAAGTTAAACAATTTAAAGGCAATGCTACCAAATACTAATTGAGTGTATGTAAACTTCTGACCCACTGGGGATGTGATGAAAGAAATAAAAGCTGAAATAAATCATTCTCTCTACTATTAGACATCAAACTATGAAATTCCACAAATGGAATCATGTAGTAACCAAAAATGTGTTAAACAAATCAAAATATAGTTTATATTTGAGATTCTTCAAATAGCCACATTTTGCCTTGATGACAGTTTTTCACACTCTTGTCATTCTCTCAAGCAGCTTCATGAGGTAGTCACCTGGAATGCATTTCAAATATCAGGTGTGCCTTCTGAAAGGTTCATTTGTGCAATTTATTTCCTTCTTAATGCGTTTGAGCCAATCAGTTGTGTTGTGACTAGGTGGGGGGTATACAGAAGATAGCCTTATTTGGTAAAAGACCAAGTCCATATTATTTCAAGAACAGCTCAAATAAGCAAAGAGAAACAACAGTCCAGCAGTACTTTAAGACATGAAGGTCAGTCAATATGGAAATATCAATAAGAAGCGCTATGATGAAACTGGCTCTCATGAGGACCGCAACAGGAATGGAAGACCCAGAATTCCCTCTGCTGCAGATTATAAGTTCATTAGAGTTACCAGCCTCAGAAATTGCAGCCCAAATAAATGCTTCACATAGTTCAAGTAACAGACACATCTCAAAATCAACTGTTCAGCGGAGACTGTGTGAGTCAGGCCTTCATGGTCGAATTGCTGCAAAGAAACCCCTACTAAAGGACACCAATAATAAGAAGAGACTTGCTTGGGCCAAGAAACACAAGCAATATTATTTTCTATTTATTTTTTCTTTATTTAACTAGGCAAGTCAGTTAAGAACAAATTCTTATTTTCAATGACAGCCTAGGAACAGTGAGTTAACTGCCTTGTTCAGGGGCAGAACAACATATTGTTACCTTGTCAGCTCTGGGATTTTATCTTGCAACCGTTCAGTTACTAGTCCAACGCTCTAACCACTACGCTACCTGCCGCAATGGACATTAGACCAGTGGAAATCTGTCTTTTGGTCGGGAGTCCAAATTTGAGATTTTTGGTTCCAACCGCTGTGTCTTTGTGAGACGAGGTGTGGGTGAACGGATGATCTCTGCATTTGTATTTCCCACCTTGAAGCATGGAGGAGGTGTATGGTGTGGGGGTGCTTTGCTGGTGACACTGTCTGTGATTTATTTAGAATTCAAGGCACACTTAATCAGCATGGCTAGCACAGCATTCTGCACCAATACGCCATCCCATCTGGTTTGGGCTTAGTGGGACTATCATTTGTTTTTCAACAGGACAATGACCCAACAAACCTCCAGGCTGTATAAGGGCTATTTTACCAAGAATGAGAGTGATGGAGTGCTGCATCAGATGACCTGGCATCAACAATCCCCCGACCTCAACCAAATTCAAATGTATTTATAAAGCCCTTCTTACATCATCTGATATCTCAAAGTGCTGTACAGAAACCCAGCCTAAAACCCCAAACAGCAAGCAATGCAGGTGTAGAAGCACGGTGGCTAGGAAAAACTCCCTAGAAAGGCCAGAACCTAGGAAGAAACCTAGAGAGGAACCAGGCTATGAGAGGTGGCCAGTCCTCTTCTGTCTGTGCCGGGTAGAGATTATAACATGGCCAAGATGTTCAAATGTTCATAGATGACCAGCAGGGTCAAATAATAATAATAATAGTAATAATAAATTGAGATGGTTTGGGATGAGTCGAACCGCAGAGTGAAGGAAAAGCAGCCAACAAGTGCTCAGCATATGTGGGAACTCCTTCAAGACTGTTGGAAAATCATTCCAGGTGAAGCTGGTTGAGAGAATGCCAAGAGTGTGCAAAGCTGTCATCAAGGCAAATGGTGGCTATTTGAAGAATCTCAAATACAAAAAATATTTGCATTTTTTTAACACTTCTTTGGTTACTAGATGATTCCATATGTGTTATTTCATAGTTTTCATGTCTTCACTACTATTCTACAATGTAGAAAATAGTAAAAAATAAAGACAAACCCTGGAATGAGTCAGTATTCTAAAACTTTGGACCGGTAGTGTATATATATGGCCAGCTATGTAAACTTGAACATTGATTTATCCTGCAATAGAAGTCCTTCAATTGATAACATACATTTTTGTCTTCTTGTAATGCCTCTTAATAAGGGGGAAGTAATCTAAAAGTAACGGAATGTAATCAGATTACGTTACTGAGTTTGTGTTATCCAAAAGTTACGTTACTGACTACAATTTTGGACAGGTAACTACTGTAGTAACTGTAATGGATTACACTTAGAAAGTAAACTACCCAACCCTGAGCGTTAGTTAATGTACAACATGGTATAATTACACTACATCTCTACGCTTTTTAGGCAATTAAAACGACTCTGACATTAATTGTTTCCTTTTTCAGGTGTTAATTGTCACACAGAATGTGTTCTAATGAACAACAAGCAAAAACAGTTCAGGATCGCCACTTATTTTCCATTATCCATTACAGATCTTTAGTCCAGTAGAAACATTCAGCCTACTAAAACACATGGGTATTTTACAATGCAGAATCATATTTATTGTATACCACAGTATAATTTTCTTGTATATTCTTAGAAGCTAATTATGTAAGAACTACTGTATGCACTGCATATATTGATACAGTTTCTACTGTAGATATGTACTGTAAATACTTACACTATAGATAGTGTAAATGAATACTGTTGATATTTGTATTATTTATTAACCTTTATTTTACCAGGTAAGTTGACTGAGAGCACATTCTCATTTACAGCAACGACCTGGGGAATAGTTACAGGGGAGAGGAGGATGAATGAGACAATTGGAAGCTGGGTTAGGTGGTCATGATGGTATGAGGGCCAGATTGGGAATTTAGCCAGGACACCAGGGTTAACACCCTTACACTTACGAAAGTGCCATGGGATCTTTACTGACCAGAGAGTCAGGACACCAGTTTAACATCCCAGCCGAAAGACAGCACCCTACACAGGGCAATGTTCCCAATAACTGCCCTGGGACACTTGTTTTAGACCAGAGGAAAGAGTGCCTCCTACAGTTCCTCCAACACCACTTCCAAGAGCATCTGGTCTCCCATCCAAGGACCGATCAAGACCAACCCTGCTTAGTTTCAGAGGAAAACCAGCAGTGGGAAGCAGGGTGGTACGCTGCTGGCAAGTGTTGTTGGATACTGTAGATACATACCGTATATATTAGGGCTGACCCCATTTAGTTGACTGGTCGATTGTTTGGTCGATAGATTGAGATGTCTTTAGTCGAGCAGTCGCAATTATAATAATTTTTTCATGGTGCACAAGACTTCTGTCTGATTCGCTCCTGTCTCAGTGGACGAATCCATTGGGGAGGCCTCGGGGATGGCACAGTCCATCACTCTAAGGCACGTGAAACTGAAATTGTATACGATTATAATAAGTAAAAATCATGGTGCAACACTAATACATCTAATATTATTTTATAACAAATTCGCTTTCTCCCACGTTGGATACAGTCTCTGTCCGCAGTTCTAAAACAGTCGTCAGTTCATCGTAGAATTGGTGGCTTTCTCTATGTTGCTATTTGCATAATAGCAACGTTAACCAGCATATTGGGATTGAGAGCAATGCGGCGGAGGCAGCAGCAGAGACGAGGAAACAGCCCTTGACTTAGCTTAGTTGTCTAAGAAAATTGAGGAGAGAGGAAACTCCAACTTAATTAGGTCTATAATCAATAGCCTAACTGTTAAATGTGCCTGGCTTTATAAATCATCCATATATATCAACCAAAAAATGACAGATCTTACTTCTGTTGCCTGTTTGAGTGTTTGTTTAATAGCCTACTGATTCCGTGAGCACCAAGCCTCGTGCAACGGAAAAATGTCTGATAAAGCAATTTCACAGATTCGGCTGTTTTTAATCTTTGCTATGCTGTAATAAAGGCTTTACATTTGTTTTCGTTCGAACAGACTAGTATTACTTATCCTTTATTTTGTGTTGTTTACACTGTTCCAAACTAGCAGAAATTGTCACACATAATATACACGCAGCTCTCACTCCTATACCCTCCTTTTTCTTGATCTCCTTCTTGTTGTTATTATTACAATTATTATTATGATCATCATTATAATAAGTAATGTCATTATAAATATTAGGTTTCTTATAACCACCCGCTGTAGGCCTAAGAGCACGTCCTGTTTAGTCTTAGTACCGTAACTTACTTAGGCCTATATTTCAATATATTAGGCTACTGTATCAATCAATAAATAATTTGTTCATGTCACCACACAGCATATGAGACATTCATGCCTTGAAATGCAATCAATCATTTTTGTTTTTAAATTAAATAACAAAGGGAGCTTTGAATAGTTAGCCTAAACAATAAATAAACTGCAATTCACGAATGCGTGCAACTGTTTTTAGTCTGCTGTAATAAAGGCTTTATGTTTTTTTTCCCGTTAGAATAGACTCTCTGGTACACTGATTTATGTAGTACTTACACTGTTCCAATGGTCAGAAAGAATAATAATGTTTTAATCTAAAAGCATCTGTTTGGCACACACAATACTCACGCACCGCTTGCGCCTTTACCCTCCTTTTTCTGGATCTCCAGTAGTTTCCACAACTAAGTCAAATGTCTTCCACACATCTGACTTCCCCTTTCCCTCCTGAGCAACCAGTAAACATTTGCCATTTTCAAGTTTATTTTTCACATCCTCCGCTTTCTAGGGAGTTTTCCCTAGTCACCGTGCTTCTACACCTGCATTGCTTGCTGTTTTGGGGTTTTAGGCTGGGTTTCTGTACAGCACTTTGAGATATCAGCTGATGTAAGAAGGGCTTTATAAATACATTTGATTGATTGATACTGTAGATACACACTGTATATACTGTAGATAGATACTATAGATATATACTGTAAATATATACTGTAAATATATACTGTAGATATATACTGTAGATACTGTAGATATATACTGTAGATACTGTAGATACTGTAGATATATACTGTAGATACTGTAGATACTGTAGATATATACTGTAGATAGATACTGTGATAGATACTGTAGATATATACTGTAGATAGATACTGTGATATATACTGTAGATACAGTGGGGCAAAAAAGTATTTAGTCAGCCACCAATTGTGCAAGTTCTCCAACTTAAAAAGATGAGAGAGGCCTGTAATTTTCATCATAGGTACACTTCCACTATGACAGACAAAACGAGAAAAAAAATCCAGAAAATCACATTGTAGGATTTTTTATGAATTTATTTGCAAATTATGGTGGAAAATAAGTATTTGGTCACCTACAAACAAGCAATATTTCTGGCTCTCACAGACCTGTAACTTCTTCTTTAAGAGGCTCCTCTGTCCTCCACTCGTTACCTGTATTAATGGCACCTGTTTGAACTTGTTATCAGTATAAAAGACACCTGTCCACAACCTCAAACAGTCACACTCCAAACTCCACTATGGCCAAGACCAAAGAGCTGTCAAAGGACACCAGAAACAAAATTGTAGACCTGCACCAGGCTGGGAAGACTGAATCTGCAATAGGTAAGCAGCTTGGTTTGAAGAAATCAACTGTGGGAGCAATTATTAGGAAATGGAAGACATACAAGACCACTGATATTCTCCCTCGATCTGGGGCTCCTCGCAAGATCTCACCCCGTGGGGTCAAAATGATCACAAGAACGGTGAGCAAAAATCCCAGAACCACACGGGGGGACCTAGTGAATGACCTGCAGAGAGCTGGGACCAAAGTAACAAAGCTTACCATCAGTAACACACTACGCCGCCAGAGACTCAAATCCTGTAGTGCCAGACGTGTCCCCCCTGCTTAAGCCAGTACATGTCCAGGCCCGTCTGAAGTTTGCTAGAGAGCATTTGGATGATCCAGAAGAAGATTGGGAGAATGTCATATGTTCAGATGAAACCAAAATATAACTTTTTGGTAAAAACTCAACTCGTCGTGTTTGGAGGACAAAGAATGCTGAGTTGCATCCAAAGAACACCATACCTACTGTGAAGCATGGGGGTGGAAACATCATGCTTTGGGGCTGTTTTTCTGCAAAGGGACCAGGACGACTGATCCGTGTAAAGGAAAGAATGAATGGGGCCATGTATCGTGAGATTTTGAGTGAAAACCTCCTTCCATCAGCAAGGGCATTGAAGATGAAACGTGGCTGGGTCTTTCAGCATGACAATGATCCCAAACACACCGCCCGGGCAACGAAGGAGTGGCTTCGTAAGAAGCATTTCAAGGTCCTGGAGTGGCCTAGCCAGTCTCCAGATCTCAACCCCATAGAAAATCTTTGGAGGGAGTTGAAAGTCCGTGTTGCCCAGCAACAGCCCCAAAACATCACTGCTCTAGAGGAGATCTGCATGGAGGAATGGGCCAAAATACCAGCAACAGTGTGTGAAAACCTTGTGAAGACTTACAGAAAACGTTTGACCTCTGTCATTGCCAACAAAGGGTATATAACAAAGTATTGAGATAAACTTTTGTTATTGACCAAATACTTATTTTCCACCATAATTTGCAAATAAATTCATTAAAAATCCTACAATGTGATTTTCTGGATTTTTTTTTCTCATTTTGTCTGTCATAGTTGAAGTGTACCTATGATGAAAATTACAGGCCTCTCTCATCTTTTTAAGTGGGAGAACTTGCACAATTGGTGGCTGACTAAATACTTTTTTGCCCCACTGTATATACTGTAGATACTGTAGATACTGTAGATATATACTATAGATATATACTGTAGATACTGTAGATATATACTGTAGATATATACTGTAGATATATACTGTAGATACTGTAGATATATACTGTAGATATATACTGTAGATATATACTGTAGATATATACTGTAGATAGATACTGTGATAGATACTGTAGATATATACTGTAGATACTGTAGATATATACTGTAGATATATACTGTAGATAGATACTGTGATAGATACTGTAGATATACACTGTAGATACTGTAGATACTGTAGATATATACTGTAGATACTGTAGATATATACTGTAGCTATATACTGTAGATATATACTGTAGATAGATACTGTGATAGATACTGTGATAGATACTGTAGATACTGTAGATATATACTGTAGATATATACTGTAGATATATACTGTAGATAGATACTGTGATAGATACTGTAGATATATACTGTAGATAGATACTGTGATAGATACTGTAGATATATACTGTAGATAGATACTGTAGATATATACTGTAGATAGATACTGTAGATAGATACTGTGATAGATACTGTAGATATATACTGTAGATAGATACTGTGATAGATACTGTAGATATATACTGTAGATAGATACTGTAGATATATACTGTAGATAGATACTGTGATAGATACTGTGATAGATACTGTAGATATATACTGTAGATATATACTGTAGATAGATACTGTGATAGATACTGTAGATATATACTGTGATAGATACTGTAGATACTGTAGATATATACTGTAGATACATACTGTGATAGATACTGTAGATATATACTGTAGATACTGTAGATACTGTAGATATATACTGTAGATATATACTGTAGATACATACTGTGATATATACTGTAGATATATACTGTAGATACATACTGTGATATATACTGTAGATACATACTGTAGATATATACTGTAGATACATACTGTAGATACATACTGTGATATATACTGTAGATACATACTGTAGATATATACTGTAGATACATACTGTGATAGATACTGTAGATATATACTGTAGATACATACTGTGATATATACTGTAGATATATACTGTGATATATACTGTAGATATATACTGTAGATACTGTAGATACTGTAGATATATACTGTAGATATATACTGTAGATACATACTGTGATATATACTGTAGATATATACTGTGATATATACTGTAGATATATACTGTAGATACTGTAGATACTGTAGATATATACTGTAGATATATACTGTAGATACTGTAGATATATACTGTAGATACTGTAGATACTGTAGATATATACTGTAGATAGATACTGTAGATACTGTAGATACTGTAGATATATACTGTAGATAGATACTGTAGATACTGTAGATAGATACTGTAGATATATACTGTAGATACATACTGTGATATATACTGTAGATATATACTGTGATATATACTGTAGATATATACTGTAGATACTGTAGATACTGTAGATATATACTGTAGATATATACTGTAGATACTGTAGATATATACTGTAGATACTGTAGATACTGTAGATATATACTGTAGATAGATACTGTAGATACTGTAGATACTGTAGATATATACTGTAGATAGATACTGTAGATACTGTAGATATATACTGTAGATATATACTGTAGATAGATACTGTAGATACTGTAGATACTGTAGATACTGTAGATAGATACTGTAGATAGATACTGTAGATATATACTGTAGATATATACTGTAGATAGATACTGTGATAGATACTGTAGATACTGTAGATACTGTAGATACTGTAGATACTGTAGATATATACTGTAGATAGATACTGTAGATACTGTAGATACTGTAGATATATACTGTAGATATATACTGTAGATACTGTAGATATATACTGTAGATAGATACTGTAGATACTGTAGATACTGTAGATATATACTGTAGATTATACTGTAGATACTGTAGATATATACTGTAGATACTGTAGATACTGTAGATATATACTGTAGATATATACTGTAGATACTGTAGATATATACTGTAGATATATACTGTAGATAGATACTGTAGATACTGTAGATACTGTAGATACTGTAGATAGATACTGTAGATAGATACTGTAGATAGATACTGTAGATACTGTAGATAGATACTGTAGATAGATACTGTAGATAGATACTGTAGATACTGTAGATACTGTAGATACTGTAGATAGATACTGTAGATAGATACTGTAGATAGATACTGTAGATACTGTAGATATATACTGTAGATAGATACTGTAGATATATACTGTAGATATATACTGTAGATACTGTAGATACTGTAGATACTGTAGATACTGTAGATACTGTAGATACTGTAGATAGATACTGTAGATACTGTAGATACTGTAGATACTGTAGATATATACTGTAGATAGATACTGTAGATATATACTGTAGATAGATACTGTAGATATATACTGTAGATAGATACTGTAGATACTGTAGATACTGTAGATACTGTAGATAGATACTGTAGATACTGTAGATACTGTAGATACTGTAGATAGTTACTGTAGATAGATACTGTAGATACTGTAGATAGATACTGTAGATACTGTAGATACTGTAGATACTGTAGATATATACTGTAGATAGATACTGTAGATACTGTAGATAGATACTGTAGATACTGTAGATACTGTAGATACTGTAGATACTGTAGATACTGTAGATAGATACTGTAGATACTGTAGATACTGTAGATACTGTAGATACTGTAGATATATTCTGTAGATACTGTAGATACTGTAGATACTGTAGATATATACTGTAGATACTGTAGATACTGTAGATACTGTAGATATATACTGTAGATACTGTAGATACTGTAGATACTGTAGATATATACTGTAGATACTGTAGATATATACTGTAGATATATACTGTAGATACTGTAGATATATACTGTAGATACTGTAGATACTGTAGATATATACTGTAGATATATACTGTAGATACTGTAGATACTGTAGATACTGTAGATAGATACTGTAGATACTGTAGATATATACTGTAGATACTGTAGATACTGTAGATATATACTGTAGATAGATACTGTAGATACTGTAGATACTGTAGATATATACTGTAGATACTGTAGATACTGTAGATATATACTGTAGATAGATACTGTAGATAGATACTGTAGATACTGTAGATATATACTGTAGATACTGTAGATACTGTAGATACTGTAGATATATACTGTAGATATATACTGTAGATACTGTAGATACTGTAGATACTGTAGATAGATACTGTAGATACTGTAGATATATACTGTAGATAGATACTGTAGATAGATACTGTAGATACTGTAGATACTGTAGATATATACTGTAGATAGATACTGTAGATACTGTAGATACTGTAGATATATACTGTAGATACTGTAGATACTGTAGATACTGTAGATATATACTGTAGATACTGTAGATACTGTAGATACTGTAGATATATACTGTAGATACTGTAGATACTGTAGATATATACTGTAGATAGATACTGTAGATATATACTGTAGATATATACTGTGTATACTGTAGATAGATAATGTGGATATTTACTGTAGATACTGTAGATATATACTGTATATATTGTAGATACTGTAGATACTGTAGATATATACTGTAGATACTGTAGATACTGTAGATACTGTAGATATATACTGTAGATACTGTAGATACTGTAGATACTGTAGATACTGTAGATATATACTGTAGATACTGTAGATACTGTAGATACTGTAGATATATACTGTAGATACTGTAGATACTGTAGATACTGTAGATATATACTGTAGATATATACTGTAGATACTGTAGATACTGTAGATACTGTAGATAGATACTGTAGATAGATACTGTAGATACTGTAGATACTGTAGATACTGTAGATACTGTAGATACTGTAGATATATACTGTAGATACTGTAGATACTGTAGATACTGTAGATATATACTGTAGATACTGTAGATATATACTGTAGATATATACTGTAGATACTGTAGATATATACTGTAGATATATACTGTGTATACTGTAGATAGATAATGTGGATATTTACTGTAGATACTGTAGATATATACTGTATATATTGTAGATACTGTAGATACATACTGTTTTTTTTTTTTGTTTTTTTTTACCCTCCTTTTACCAGGAAAATTGACTGAAAACACATTCTCATTTACAGCAACGACCTGGGGAATAGTTACAGGGGAGAGGAGGGGGATGAATGAGCCAATTGTACGATAGATACTGTAGATGTAGATAGATACTGTGGATATATACTGTAGATACATACTGTATATACTGTATATACTGTAGATAGAAACTGTAGATATATACTGTAGATGCATACTGTAGATACTGTAGATATATACTGTGGATATATACTGTAGATACATACTGTATATACTGTATATACTGTAGATAGAAACTGTAGATATATACTGTAGATGCATACTGTAGATACTGTAGATACTGTAGATACATACTGTAGATATGTAATGTATATACTGTAGATAAATACTGTAGATACGTACTGTAGATACTGTAGAAACTGTAGATAGATACTGTAGATGCATACTGTAGATACTGTAGAAACTGTAGATATATACTGTAGATGCATACTGTATATACTGTAGAAACTGTAGATATATACTGTAGATACTGTAGAAACTGTAGATACATACTGTAGATACTGTATATACTGTAGATAGAAACTGTAGATATATACTGTAGATGCATACTGTAGATACTGTAGAAACTGTAGATATATACTGTAGATACATACTGTAGATACTGTATATACTGTAGATAGAAACTGTAGATACATACTGTAGATACTGTATATACTGTAGATAGAAACTGTAGATATATACTGTAGATGCATACTGTAGATACTGTAGAAACTGTAGATATATACTGTAGATGCATACTGTAGATACTGTAGAAACTGTAGATATATACTGTAGATACATACTGTAGATACTGTAGAAACTGTAGATATATACTGTAGATACATACTGTAGATACTGTATATACTGTAGATAGAAACTGTAGATATATACTGTAGATATGTAATGTATATACTGTATATACTGTAGATAGAAACTGTAGATATATACTGTAGATGCATACTGTAGATACTGTAGATACTGTAGATACATACTGTAGATATGTAATGTATATACTGTAGATAAATACTGTAGATACGTACTGTAGATACTGTAGAAACTGTAGATAGATACTGTAGATGCATACTGTAGATACTGTAGAAACTGTAGATATATACTGTAGATGCATACTGTATATACTGTAGAAACTGTATATACTGTATATACTGTAGATAGAAACTGTAGATATATACTGTAGATGCATACTGTAGATACTGTAGATATATACTGTGGATATATACTGTAGATACATACTGTATATACTGTATATACTGTAGATAGAAACTGTAGATATATACTGTAGATGCATACTGTAGATACTGTAGATACTGTAGATACATACTGTAGATATGTAATGTATATACTGTAGATAAATACTGTAGATACGTACTGTAGATACTGTAGAAACTGTAGATAGATACTGTAGATGCATACTGTAGATACTGTAGAAACTGTAGATATATACTGTAGATGCATACTGTATATACTGTAGAAACTGTAGATATATACTGTAGATACTGTAGAAACTGTAGATACATACTGTAGATACTGTATATACTGTAGATAGAAACTGTAGATATATACTGTAGATGCATACTGTAGATACTGTAGAAACTGTAGATACTGTAGATATATACTGTAGATACATACTGTAGATACTGTATATACTGTAGATAGAAACTGTAGATATATACTGTAGATGCATACTGTAGATACTGTAGAAACTGTAGATATATACTGTAGATGCATACTGTAGATACTGTAGAAACTGTAGATATATACTGTAGATACATACTGTAGATACTGTAGAAACTGTAGATATATACTGTAGATACATACTGTAGATACTGTAGAAACTGTAGATATATACTGTAGATACTGTAGATAGATACTGTAGATATATACTGTAGATGCATACTGTAGATACTGTAGAAACTGTAGATATATACTGTAGATGCATACTGTAGATACTGTATATACTGTAGATAGAAACTGTAGATATGTAATGTATATACTGTATATACTGTAGATAGAAACTGTAGATATATACTGTAGATGCATACTGTAGATACTGTAGATACTGTAGATACTGTAGATATATACTGTAGATATGTAATGTATATACTGTATATACTGTAGATAGAAACTGTAGATATATACTGTAGATGCATACTGTAGATACTGTAGATACTGTAGATACATACTGTAGATATGTAATGTATATACTGTAGATAAATACTGTAGATATGTAATGTATATACTGTAGATAAATACTGTAGATACGTACTGTATATACTGTAGATACTGTAGATACATACTGTAGATATGTAATGTATATACTGTAGATAAATACTGTAGATACGTACTGTATATACTGTAGATACTGTAGATACTGTTTATTCTCTATCAAAGTTCAAATTCAGCTAGTCTGATTTCCAGTCTGACGATGGGTTTGGTTGAAACTGCATTGCGACCAGGCTAGAAGACAGCAAAAACACAGAAGGGAGAGAGATGTTGAGTGAATCGTGTGTTCCCTGTTGCAGCATTATGGCTACACAGATGCTAACCTACAGCAGAGTTGTCAGTTGTCAGTGGTCGGAAAATCCCATAAACTTAAATACAGACTTATAAAGACTGATTCAAAAGATCTAGTTAACCAGGTCTACTCATCTCATAGACCCAAACGCACCAAAAACCCACAAAGGCACAAACACACGCGCACACGCACTCACACACACCGTTCATGTACTTGCTATTAAAACAGAGAGAACAGCTATGCAATGAATGATAAAAACATTTAGAGATTGACTGTCATAAAGTTTGTAGGTTACAGGTTACAGATCCAGAGCGATCTAAAGGGGTTGCAAAGGTCAAATTCCTGAGGAAGAGATTCTAGAGATTAACCTAAAAACATGGCAACCCAGCCTTAGGCTTTTACAGCTTTCACTGCCCTCAGATCCTCCGCTGTTGCCTGGAAACCAAGCATAATTTATTTTATTTACTTCCATTCTGTCTCCCTATCCGACCATATTATGTGTGGCATTAAACACGATCAGGTGAATGGCTTGGTTAAGAGGAAGTCATAGGAAATCATACAATCACAGAACCAAGTTCTAGGAAGACACACAGTGAGAAAGGTATAGAGACATACACCGAGAAAGAAAGAGAAGATTTTATTGAAACACACACTGCTCTCCTAGCTCCAGACTTTTCTATATGCTCTGTAATAGTCCTACTTTTCTCCTCTGAACTCAACTCTTCAATATCAGAATCTCATCTTTAAAGCAGGCAGGGTCTAATTTTCTAATGCTGTAAAATGTCAGGGAGGTTGGATATCAGTTTTAGAAAACATGTCTGCTCACTCTAAGCTGCTCCCACAAGTGCTCTTTAATGAGGATCTAATGCATATTGTTGAAAGCTTCTGTTCAAGAAAGAAGTGAAAGAGGAGAAGTGGAAGGAAGAGAAGGTTTAGAGAGAAGGGGAAAGAGAGGAGGAGAAGGTTTAGAGAGAAGGGGAAAGAGAGGAGGAGAAGGTTTAGAGAGAAGGGGAAAGAGAGGAGGAGAAGGAGAAAGAGAGAAGGGGAAAGAGAGGAGGAGAAGGTTTAGAGAGAAGGGGAAAGAGAGGAGGAGAAGGTTTAGAGAGAAGGAGAAAGAGAGGAGGAGAAGGTTTAGAGAGAAGGAGAAAGAGAGGAGGAGAAGGTTTAGAGAGAAGGGGAAAGAGAGGAGGAGAAGGGGAAAGAGAGAAGGGGAAAGAGAGGAGGAGAAGGTTTAGAGAGAAGGGGAAAGAGAGGAGGAGAAGGGGAAAGAGAGAAGGGGAAAGAGAGGAGGAGAAGGTTTAGAGAGAAGGGGAAAGAGAGGAGGAGAAGGAGAAAGAGAGAAGGAGAAAGAGAGGAGGAGAAGGTTTAGAGAGAAGGGGAAAGAGAGGAGGAGAAGGAGAAAGAGAGAAGGAGAAAGAGAGGAGGAGAAGGTTTAGAGAGAAGGGGAAAGAGAGGAGGAGAAGGAGGAGAAGGAGAAAGAGAGAAGGGGAAAGAGAGGAGGAGAAGGTTTAGAGAGAAGGGGAAAGAGAGGAGGAGAAGGGGAAAGAGAGGAGGAGAAGGTTTAGAGAGAAGGGGAAAGAGAGGAGGAGAAGGTTTAGAGAGAAGGGGAAAGAGAGGAAGAGAAGGTTTAGAGAGAAGGGGAAAGAGAGGAGGAGAAGGTTTAGAGAGAAGGGGAAAGAGAGGAGGAGAAGGTTTAGAGAGAAGGGGAAAGAGAGGAGGAGAAGGGGAAAGAGAGGAGGAGAAGGTTTAGAGAGAAGGGGAAAGAGAGGAGGAGAAGGTTTAGAGAGAAGGGGAAAGAGAGGAAGAGAAGGTTTAGAGAGAAGGGGAAAGAGAGGAGGAGAAGGTTTAGAGAGAAGGGGAAAGAGAGGAGGAGAAGGTTTAGAGAGAAGGGGAAAGAGAGGAGGAGAAGGGGAAAGAGAGGAGGAGAAGGGGAGAAGGTGAGGTAGAATAAATTGGTGTGAAGGTGTGCTCATAGAGTTGAAGAGCAGTTTTTGAAAGACAACTTCACATTTCCTATCGACCTTTACCACCACACCCACCAGCTCCTCCTCCACCTCCTCCTCCTCCACCTCCTCCTCCTCCATCATACAGCTCATCTGTTCCATAGCACCAGTCCAGGCTATTCTCACAATACACTCTAGGAGTGTACAGTTTCAATGTTATTACCCAATGGGATGGATTGATTTCCATTCAACCCCCCACCCCCACCACACCAACAAACATAATACTTGTAACAAGCTAGATAAATAGTTATTTTCATGCTACCGTATACATGCATGAGAAACTTTGCTGCTATAATAGTGATGATAGTAAGCAAAGTGGTCGACTACACGCACTGGTGCTGTAAAGAAACCTGAAGAAGAGGAAGAACAGTGAGAGTCAAGTACAGAGTTACAGAAATACGAGTACAGAGTTACAAACATATGAGAACAGAGGTAGAGACATAAGAGTATAGAGACACAGTCATACGAGTACAGAGAGTTATAGACATATGAGAACAGAGTTACAAACATACGAGTACAGAGTTACAGACATATGAGAAGAGAGTGACAGACATATGAGTACAGAGTTACAGACATACGAGTACAGAGAAACAGACATATGAGTACACAGAGCTACAGAGATATGAATACAGAGTTACAGACATATGAGTACACAGAGTTAGAGACATACGACTACAGAGTTACAGCATACGAGTACAGAGTTACAGACATACGAGTACAGAGTTAGAGACATACGACTATAGACATACGAGTACACAGAGTTATAGACATACGACTATAGAGTTACAGACATATGAGTAAACAGAGTTATAGACATACGAGTAGAGTTACAGGCATATGAGTACAGAGTTAGAGACATACAAATACAGAGTTATTAAAGACATACAAGTACAGAGTTACAGACATACGAGTACAGAGTTACAGACATACGAGTACAGAGTTAGAGACAGTCGAGAACAGAGTTAGAGACATACGAGTACAGAGTTTCAGACATACGAGTACAGAGTTACAGACATACGAACACACAATGTGCAATAATAGACATAGACAATAGACATAGACATTGGAACACTTTACAGAAGGACCTGAAACTAGATCATTTTACGGCGATTGATGATTTTAAATCCCAGATTGGAGGGCTGCTGACCAACAAATGCCCACGTTCTTAAACCTACTCTTTTGTCTGCATCATTTCTGCATCATTTCCAATCCCCCATATATATATTTTGTAAATACAGTGATCCCTCGCCACTTCGCGGTTCACTTATCGCGGATTCGCTATTTCGCGGATTTTCATAATGCATTTTTTTTTTTGTGCATTGTGCATTGTGCTCTGCATTCTGATTCGCTAAAAACTCACTCCCGCTTCTTGTATCAAAACATGCTACGAATTGTGCTATCATTTTGTCGTCTCGTGCAGTTATGTGTACGTACATAAAACAGCTTGGCAAATTTACATTAAGTTGGCCAAATTATCTTGTAATTTCGAACATCTCCTAAACCCATAATGGCCACTGAACTTAAGCGAGTAGCTGAGGAATGGGACCCTTTGATGAGCCGTTCATTACAGTTCTCCAACGTAATCGATGGTGGCATGTCGGTGTACAAGGATCTTTTTGCAAAGAAGAAAAAAGAGCGACAACAGCTGCCTATCACTATGTTCTTCTCCCGAACAAACACACCTGCACCGCGGGCTTCAGAAGAAGAGAACACTGCAGAGCGCAGTCAGGATGCAGCGGCCCAGTCTGAAGAGCAGTGAAACGGCCTACACGTGAGTCACTGTATTTGTATACATGTAATAGTTGCTAATTGTAAAAAAAAAAAAAAGTTTTCTATTTCGCGGATTTCACTTATCGCGGGTCATTTTCGGAACGTAACCCCCGCGATAAACGAGGGATTACTGTATATATATTTACATACACACAGTATCAGTCAAAAGTTTGAACACACCTACTCATTCAAGGGTTTACTTTAATTTTAAATTTTTCTATGTTGTAGAATAATAGTGAAGACATCAAAACTATGAAACAGCACATATGGAATTATGTAGTAACCAAAAAAGTGTTTGTAAGGGGTGCGTAATCGGTGGCAGAGAAGTCAGACGCAGGAGAGCAGAACTTGATAATAGCCGGAGCAGTTTAATAACAAAACCCACGGCATAAAAATAACAAGAATAATTGGGTACAAAAACCCATCGCACACCAAACAACACGTGCACAAGCACTTACAATAAACAATCCCACACAAAGGCATCGGGGGAACAGAGGGTTAAATACACAACAAATGATTGAGGGAATTGAAACCAGGTGTGAGGAAAAACAAGACAAAACACATAGAAAATGAAAAGTGGATCGATGATGGCTAGAAGACCGGCGACGCCGACCGCCGAACGCCGCCCGAACAAGGAGAGGATCCGACTTCGGCGGAAGTCGTGACAGTGTTAAACAAATCCAAATATAATTTAGATTTTAGATTCTTCAAAGAAGCCACCCTTTGCCTTGAATACATATTTGCACACTCTTTATCACGCCCTGATCTGTTTCACCAGTCTTTGTGCTTGTCTCCACCCCCCTCCAGGTGTGGCCCATCTTCCCCATTATCCCCTGTGTACTTGTGGTTGTACTTGTACTTGTGTTCTCTGTTTGTTTGTTGCCAGTTTGTCTTTTTTGTCAAGCTTACCAGCGTTTGTCCAGTCAGCTCCTGTTTTTCCTCTCTTTTTCTCGCCCTCCTGGTTTTTAACCCTTGCCGGTCCTGACCCTGAACCCGCCCGCCTGACCACTCTGCCTGACCCTGAGCCTGCCTGCCGTCCTGTACCTTGCCTCTGTTGCTGTAATAAACATTGTTACTTCGACACGGTCTGCATCTGGGTACTCTTGGCATTCTCTCAACCAGCTCCCCTGGAATGCTTTTCCAACAGTCTTGAAGGAGTTCCCATATATGCTGAGCACTTGTTGGCTGCTTTTCCTTCACTCTGCGGTCCAACTCATCCCAAACCATCTCAATTGGGTTGAGGTCGGGTGATTGTGGAGGCCAGGTCATCTGATGCAGCACTCCATCACACTCATTCTTGGTCAAATAGCCCTTACACAGCCTAGAGGTGTGTTGCGTCATTGTCCTGTTGAAAAACAAATTATATTCCCACTAAGCGTAAATCATATGGGATGGCGTATCGCTGCAGAATACTGTGGCAGCCATACTGGTAAAGTATGCCTTGAATTCTAAATAAATCACTGACAGTGTCACCAGCAAAGCACCCCCAAACATCATACCTTCTCCTCCATGCTTCACAGTGGGAACCACACATGCAGAGGTCATCCGTTCACCTACTCTGCATTTCACAAAGACACGGCGGTTGGAACCAAGATATCAAAACTATGAAATAACACATTTGGAATCATGTAGTAACTAAAAAAGTGTTTAACAAATAAAAATATATTTAATATTTTAGATTCTTCGAAGTAGCCAACCTTTGCCTTGATGACAGCTTTGCATACTCTTGGCATTCTCTGAAGTATTACATGCTTTAATTTGGAATGCATTACAATGAACAGGTGTGTCTTGTCAGTTAAGAACAAATTCTTATTTACAATGACGGGCTACCCCAGCCAAACCCGGACGACCTGCGTGCCACCCTATGGGACTCCCAATCACCTCCGGATGTGATACAGCCTGGATTCAGACCAGGGACACCTCTAGCACTGAGATGCAGTGCCTTAGACCACTGCGCCACTCAAGAGACCTAAAACAATAAACACTGTGCCATGGAATCAGTACATCGAAAATCTCTTCGCAACTATTTTGTATTTATTTTTTACCTTTATTTAACTAGACAAGTCAGTTAAGAACAAACTCTTATTTTACAATGCCGGCCTACCCATCCCTAACCCGATGCAGTGCTTTAGACTGCTGTGCCTCTCGGGAAGCTATATTGCACAGCTGTTTTAAGAATGTGAAATGTCAGAATAATAGTAGAGAGAATGATTTATTTCAGCTTTTATTTCTTTCATCACATTCCCAGTGGGTCAGAAGTTTACATACACTCAATTAGTATTTGGTAGCATTGCCTTTAAATTGTTTAACTTGGGTCAAACGTTTTGGGTAGCCTTCCACAAGCTTCCCACAAAAAGTTGGGTGAATTTTGGCCCATTCCTACTGACAGAGCTGGTGTAACTGAGTCAGGTTTGTAGGCCTCCTTGCTCGCGTACACTTTTTCAGTTCTGCCCACAAATCTTCTATAGGATTGAGGTCAGGGCTTTGTCTTGGCCACTCCAATACCTTGACTTTGCTGTCCTTAAGCCATTTTCCCACAACTTTGGAAGTATGCATTGTCCATTTGGAAGACCCATTTGCGACCAAGCTTTAACATCCTGATTGATGTCTTAAAATGTTGCTTCAATATATCCACATAATTTTCCTACCTCATAGTTTTCCTTCCTTTTGTGAAGTGCACCAATCCCTCCTGCAGCAAAGTACCCCCACAACATGATGCTGCCACCCCCGTGCTTCACGGTTGGGATGGTGTTCTTCGGCTTGCAAGCCTCCCCCTTTTTTCTCCAAAAATAACGATGGTCATTATGGCCAAACAGTTATATTTTTGTTTCATCAGACCAGAGGACATTTCTCCAAAAAGTGTGATCTTTGTCCCCATGTGCAGTTGCAAACAATATTCTGTCGTTTTTATGGCTGTTTTGGAGCATTGGCTTCTTCCTTGCTGAGCGGCCTTTCTGGTTATGTCGATGTAGGACACGTTTTACTGTGGATATAGATACTTTTGTACCCATTTCCTCCAGCATCTTCACAAGGTCCTTTGCTGTTGTTCTTGATTGATTTGCACTTTTCGCACCAAGGTACGTTCATCTCTAGGAGACAGAACGCGTCTCCGTCCTGAGCGGTGTGACGGCTGCGTGGTCCCATGTTGTTTATACTTGCGTACTATTGATTGTACAGATGAACGTGGTACCTACAGGCATTTGGAAATTGCTTCCAAGGATGAACCAGACTTGTGGAGGTTTACAATTTTTTTCTGAGGTCTTGGCTTATTTCTTTAGATTTTCCCATGATGTCAAGCAAAGAAGCATTGAGTTTGAAGGTGGGCCTTGAAATACATCCACAGGTACACCTCCAATTGACTCAAATGATATCAATTTACCTATAAGAAGCTTCTAAAGACATGACATCATTTTCTGTAATTTTCCAAGCTGTTTAAAGGCACGGTCAACTTAATGTATGTTAAGTTCTGACCCACTGACCCAACTTCTGACCCACTGGAATGTGATACAGTGAATTATAAGTGAAATAATCTGTCAGTAAACAATTTTGGGAAAAATTACTTGTGTCATGCACAAAGTAGATGCCCTATCCGACTTGCCAAAACTATAGTTTGTTAACAAGACATTGGTGGAGTGGTTGAAAAACAAGATTTAATGACTCCAACCTAAGTGTATGTAATCGTCCGATTTCAACTGTAAGGAACATATGAGATATTAGAACACAATGTGCAGGACAAATGTCAATATTCTTCAGCATGTAAAGATTTTCTGTTTTCTGGCTGTAAGTTGTTGCCAATGTTGGTGAAGACCTTTGTAGACCAGGGTGGTCATTGTGTTGTAGGGTCTGTAGTTCCTGTCAGTTCCATGGCCAGCCGAGAATGCCACCTTTGGTTTGGCTGAGATACATGAAGAGGGAGAACATTTTATACCTGCTTGATGCCAACATCCTTCTTTAATATCATATATTTTTGCTTCTGAGCCTCAGTTTTTGATCGAAACCCCCACATCATCTGTCTTAACTAATCTTAGACACCCAGATGTTACAATACCATTTATATTAGGCAGTCTCTGGATTAATCTGAACAGATCGTAATGACAACAGATTCAGTAAATGAGGACTGTGTTACCTGCATTCTCCTTCAGCTCCTCCACCTGGATCTGACTGGCACTCAATCTACCCTCCATGTTTCTCAGCTCAGTCACTGTGGTGCTCAGTCTACCCTCCATGTTTCTCAGCTCAGACACTGTGGTGCTCAGTCTACCCTCCATGTTTCTCAGCTCAGACACTGTGGTGCTCAGTCTACCCTCCATGTTTCTCAGCTCAGTCATTGTGGTGCTCAGTCTACCCTCCAAGTTTCTCAGCTCAGTCACTGTGGTGCTCAGTCTACCCTCCATGTTTCTCAGCTCAGTCACTGTGGTGCTCAGTCTACCCTTCATGTTTCTCAGCTCAGTCACTGTGGTGCTCAGTCTACACTCCACGTTTCTCAGCTCAGTCACTGTGGTGCTCAGTCTACCCTCCACGTTTCTCAGCTCAGTCACTGTGGTGCTCAGTCTACCCTCCATGTTTCTCAGCTCAGTCACTGTGGTGCTCAGTCTACCCTCCATGTTTCTCAGCTCAGTCACTGTGGTGCTCAGTCTACACTCCACGTTTTTCAGCTCAGTCACTGTGGTGCTCAGCTGGGATCTTTGAACTGGAGAGATAGGAACAGCAAGATTTTAAATCTTTAGTTTTAGAACAAATGCAAACCACATTCTTTATGGGACAAATATAGTGTAAGTCGGGTTGCAAAATCCTGGTAACTTTCCCAAATTCACAGGTTTTACAGAAATCCTGGTTTGAGGATTCCAGAATATTCTGCTTATTTACTTAATATTCCAGGAATCTTCCAACCAGGATTTCCAAAAAAACTAGGAATTTTGGGACAGTCAGCAGAATTTTTCAACACTAATTGTAAGTCTTCCAATTTCACATTACCTTCTTTCTCTGTCTGTAGGTTAGCTACTGTAGACTTTAGAGCTCCCATCTCCATCAGCAAGGAACACATGTCAGGCTGGCAGCTTCTCCCCGAGTCTCCTAGGTCCTCACTCTTAACCCTCTGTACCTCAACATGTTGTATCTCTGAACTGATCTCATTCTCTGTGACTATGTTCTGTGTCTCTGAACTGATTTTATTCTCTGTGACTACGTTCTGTATCTCTGAACTGATCTCGTTCTCTGTGACTACATTCTGTATCTCTGAACTGATCTCATTCTCTGTGACTACGTTCTGTATCTCTGCCCCAGTCAGACCCAAGCAAAGCAACACCAGCAGAGCTACAATACCCCTCATTCTTTACCTGTCCTGGACTAGATCTGTGTGAAATAGCTCTGGTGTGTTTCTCTATGATGTGTCTGTTGTGTCTCTATGGAAATGGGCACCTGTTCAAAGGCACTTATGTACCTAGCAGGGAGTATAATTTGATCAGATTATATAGTAAAATATTCACCAGTGAACTGATTTCATCTACGTGTTTACGGAAAGTCATCACCATGTTATCTTATCTATGGATTTTGATGTCATTTGTTTCCTGGAAAAATGTTCACATACACACAAACAGAGAAACATTTATTCTATAGTTCAAAATGAAACCATAGCTAAATATATATATTTAAAATAAAATAGGGATTGATACAATTAAATTATTGAAATAGTGAACTTTCAACAGTCGTATGCATTGCATCATTACACCTTATAGCTTACGCTAATTTACAGTGCTTGTCCCTTATCCTGGTCCCTCTGTCAAATGTCAGTATATCTGCTTTAGGGACAAGGAGCCACCATAGCTGTTGGAATTAGGGATGCTGAGGGTGCTGCTGAGGGTGCTGCAGCACCCCCCTGTAAAATCAGAATTTGAAAATATAATTAACAAAAAATGATTATATGAAATAATTATAATAATTATTCTTCACAAAAGTAGTGCACTGGGCCATTACGAGTTATTTATTAGTAGACCTATATAGCTGTCTTTAATATGATCGGATTTGTCTTTTGCGTCTCTACAGAAAACGGGAGCTGTTCAAGGACACTACAGTGCCTACAGAAAGTATTCACACCCCCCTTGACTTCTCCCACATTTTGTTGTGTTACAGCCTGAATTTAAAATGAATAAAATGTAGCTTTTTGTCACTGGCCTACACACAATACCCCATAATGTCAAAGTGGAATTATGTTTTTAGAAATGTTTTCTAATTAATAAAAAATGAAAAGCTGAAATGTCTTGACCAATAAGTGTTCTACCCCTTTGTTATGGCAAGCCTATATACGTTTAGGAGTAAACATGTGTTTAACAAGTCACGTAATAAGTTTAATGGACGCTGTGTGCAATAATAGTGTTTAAAATTATTTTTGAATGACTACATCATCTTTGATACAGAACGTAGTCACAGATATGAGGCCATAGTCTAGACTTGACAGTTCATGCAGCTTTAGTAATATGATCATAGAGTTCCGATCAGTGAATTATGAAAGCGCCATGTATCTACACCTACATGTAAATGTGTCTACTGTGTCCACATTGTGTCCGAATTCCCTTTTCCCGCTCTATATTCAAATGACTGTATGCATTCTACAGACGGTGGAATAGGCAAAATATGATAATAGCACAACAACAACTGATGGCAGCAGCTAACTATTGTAACTCACTAGCCAGATAACCTTTGTAGCTAGTTAGCATGCAACGCCAAAGGGATTGCAAACGGGTTAGCTTAACTCTAGCCATACAAAATGTTTTTTTTCTTCTAAATATTAGCTAGCTGGCTAGCATTTGAGGCCAGCAAAAATGTTCCTCACATGCTAGGCATGTATTTTCTCCAAAGTTATTATGAAAAGATGCCTTTCGGTTCCAAAACAACATTTTCTGGAGACTTGTGGGAGGGGTGCTGATGACGTCGCCCACTGTATTTCGGTAGCCTGATTACTTCCAGACTGAGGAGAAATCCACACACAATGCATCCCTGACCACCTCCTGAAGTGGTCTGACAGATTTGAACACAATCAGACCACAAAGAGACTTTTGTGAGTTGAGAACCGTCTTCTCAATGCAGTCTTTGTATTCTGATAGCAGAAGTCACATGTAACTGTCAAATGTTGACACGACCAGATTATCTGTAAGGTCCCTCAGTCGAGCAGTGATTTTCAAACACAGATTCAACCACAAAGACCATGCAGGACTTCCAATGCCTCGCAAAGAAGGGCACCTATTGGTAGATTGGTAAAAATAAGAAAAGCAGAGATTGAATATCCCTTTGAGCATGGTGAAGTTATTAATTACACTTGGATGGTGTAATAATATACCCAGTCACTACAACGATAAATGTGTCCTTCCTAACTCAGTTGCCAGAGAGGAAGAAAACCGCTCAGGGATTTACCATGAGGCCAATGGTGTCTTGAAAACAGTTACAGAGTTTAATGGCTGTGATAGGAGAAAACTGAGGATGGATCAACAACGTTGTAGTTACTCCACAACACTAACCTAATTGACAGAGTGAAAATAAGGAAGCCTGTACAGAATAGAAATATTCCAAAACAATCATCCTGTTCGCAACAAGGCACTAAAGTAATAGTGGAAAAAATGTGGCACAGCAATTAACTTTTTGTCCTGAATACAAAGTGTTATGTTTAGGGCAAACCAAATACATCAGATGTCTGAGAGCCACTCTCCATATTTTCAAGCATAGTGGTGGCTGCATCATGTTATGGGTATGCTTGTAGTCATTAGGGACTGGGGAGTTTTTTAGGATAAAAAATAAATGGAAAGAAGCTAAGCACAGGTAAAATCCTAGAGGAAAACCTGGTTCAGTCTTCTTACCACCAGACACTGGGAGATGAATTCACCTTTCAGCAGGACAATAACCTAAAACACAAGGCCAAATGTACACTGGAGTTGTTTAACAAGAAGTCTGTCAATGTTCCTGAGTGCCCGAGTTACATTGTTGACTTAAATCTGCTTGAAAATCTATGGCAAGACCAGAAAATGGTTGTCTAGCAATGATCAACAACCAATTTGACTGAGCTTGAAGAATTTTGAAAATAATATTGGGCAAATATTGTACAATCCAGGTGTGGAAAGCTCTTAGAGACTTACACAGAAATAATCTAAACTGTAATCGCTGCCAAAGGTGACTCTAACAGGTACAGTATAGTGAAAACTTATGTAAATTAGATATTCCTGTATTTCATTTTCAATAAATGTGCAAAAAATGTGTGTAACAACTAAATCTGGAATAGGCAATGGGTATGAATACTTTCTGATGGCACTTATATGACTAGCACGGAGTATTATTTGATTAGATCATTTAGTAAAATATTCACCAATGAACTAATTTTATCTACAGTGTTTACGGATGTCACGTTCTGACCTTTATTTTCCTTTGTTTTGTCTTTATTTAGTATGGTCAGGGCGTGAGTTGGGGTGGGCAGTCTATGTTATTGTGTTTCTATGTTTAGGTTTGTCATTTGGCCTGATATGGTTCTCAATCAGAGGCAGGTGTTTTGCATTGTCTCTGATTGGGAACCATATTTAGGTTGCCTGTTTTCACTGTTGGTTTGGGGGGTGTTTGTCTTCCGTGTTAGTGTTTGTGCCACACGGGACTGTTTTTCGGTTAGATTTCTCTTTGTTATTTTGTTTTGTGTAGTGTTCAGTTTATTTTAATAAAACATGGACACTTACCACTCTGCGTGTTGGTCCGATCCCTGCTACACCTCCTCTTCAGACGAAGAGGAGGACATCAGCCGTTACAACGGAAGTCATCGCCACATCATCTTATCTATGGGTTTTGATATCATTTGTTTCCTGGAACCATGTTCACAGCCACACAAACAGAGAAAAATATATTAAATAGTTTCAAATGAACCCATAGCTAAATCTTTATTTTATTTTATTTATTTTAAATTGTTTTTTACTTAGGGATACATACAATAAAAACATTGAAATATTGAACGGTCAACAGTCATATTGTAAATATCTAGTTTAGGGACAGGCAGGAACACCATCGAATCCTATTGATTTTTGTCACGCCCTGACCTTAGTTCCTTTTTTATGTCTCTATTTTGAGTTGAGTTGGGGTTGGCATTCTATGTTTTTGTTCTATGTTTTCAGTGCAAGTAGTTGACTTGCATCTGCACCGTTAGAATAAATCATACAGTATGCAGGGTATATAGAATAAAATTATGTACAGTTAGTCCACTAATGACAGCACTTTTAATAACCTTCCTTATGTTCTCTTGCCCTACCTTATTGAGTGAATAGCAGAACGCCATCGAAGTGGCAGAAATTGCTGAAATTGTCATAGAGTAATGAACCTGCCCACATATGGACATAGACCTCATCTCCTCTCTCCAACTGCGCTGTGATGCCATTAGATCCATTAGCTGACCAGCATCAAGACCACCAGCAATAGTTACTAGTCTTTGCTCATTCTTAAACAGAGTTGCATGTATTTAATAGTGATGATAGTAAGTAAAGGGGTAGACTCCACGCACTGGTGCTGTAAAGATACCTGCAGAAGATGAAGAACAGTGAGAGTACAGAGTTACAGACATACGAGTACAGAGTTACAGACATACGAATACACAGAGTTACAAACATATGAGTACAGAGTTACAGACATACGAGTACAGAGTTACAGACATACGAGACACAGAGTTACAGACATACGAGTACAGAGTTACAGACATACGAGACACAGAGTTACAGACATACGACTACAGAGTTACAGACATACGACTACAGAGTTACAGACATACGACTACAGAGTTACAGACATACGAGTACCCAATGTGCAATAATAGATGATATGAGCACACAGAGGCTGGGTTTGCACAGGCAGCCAAACTCTGATCGTTTCCAATTTTAGGAATTGCAGGATTGTGTCGCCATGTTGGAAATAATTTTTCTGAACCTGATGAACATTCATTTGGAACGTCAACGTGCATGACGTCAGATGTAGTCAAGGTGAAAGTTGAAAGAGCTCTAACTAATTTGTTCTTTCAATTACACTCAATCTGATTGAGTGCAATCTACAATAATTAATAACTGAAAGTGAGTAAATGTTACTTTTAGTAACCTTTGAGTAAGTTGTACTTAATTCGTTTAGCAAGATATACCGAGTAGGGGTTCTGTAGTTTCTATGCAAGCATTAGAATTTCAGCAAGCTTTTTGTATCGACAACAGAAGTGCGAATTCATGGGGGGTTTTCTGTCTCTTACTGAACCTTAATATAAAGAGACTGCAGTGAGAGCACTCCATCTCCTCAGACACACTCAATCCACTTCGAATTCCCCTATTGCCTCGAAATGACAGACATTCCTGTTGACTCCTTCCAGTGTTTGCCCCAAAATGGCAGTGCAGCACTTCAACCAGTTGCATCTCAACCCCATCTGTTTAGAGGACACTCCATCACACTGCGTGGGTTTAAGCTCAAGTAGACCTTATTTGTCACCATTTTGAGATTAGTGAGTCACATAATTGGGTTGATCTTAGTCAACAGCTCTAGGGATTTGAAACTCCTTGAATTGAAAAGTTTTGACTGTGTTTCTTACTACTAATGGTGGTAAGTTCTCTCATCTATTTACCTGTGTTTTACCTTAGAAAGTTGGTTAGGTATTAATACAACAAACGGCTAATAGCCTACCATTACCAACACAAATACTATACACAGTTTGAAGATCGAGTTCTAAGTTGTATTATTATGGTGTGAAGGCATCAAATGTATTAAGTGGGACAGGGTAGTTGATTATTTTAAATGAAAAACAAAGTTTTATATGAAACAGTAGCTATAATGAAGTCATGGTAAAGAGCTGAAGTTGATATGAGGGAGCAGTTGATTTGAATAGTTTCCAGGGTGGTGAGTAAGATATGGTTTTCATTAGTTCAAATGAGATCTGAAAGCTAAGGGGAATTCCCTCTATGGGAAGGGGAAATCTCACACACACACGCATGCACGCACGCACGCACGCACACACACGCACACACACACACACACACACACACACATATTTACTTTGATCATTTATGTCAATGTAATGTATATCATTGCATTAATTGCATTGCATTCATTTGAAAGTCTCACTTTCAGTCGTCGTGTTTCGATGGGATCCTTGAATATTACATATCTTGGTAAACCATATAAGGAAGGCTAGCAGAGGGGTGTTTGTGGTGGAGCGGTAACGGCAGTTTGTGGCACTGTTTCCTCTAAATCAGACCACCACTCTCTGTTTCTCACCATGGAAAAGCCCCCTGAACCACACAGCCATTCCTTTTTAATTCAACATAACACTCCTAACACCAAATAGTTGCGTTACTGACTTTTGTCTCATTTGTTTGTATAAAAATCACAAATGGGACCATCCCTTCCTTTGTTTGGGGAAAAGCCCTAATGAAATGATCACCTCATTGTCGCATGTCAATACAATTTACTATCTGTCATATGTTCCACTTTGTGTGCAATAAATATTAGATTATCATTGATTACATTGAATTTATTGAGGTATTGTCTCTCTTTTAACCACAAATGGTTCAAGTAAAAATGTTCCCTGACAGAAAGCAAGTCATAAATCTTTGACTATTTTGGGGGGCTTTGCTTCTTTACTGGGCAACAATGACAAAGACATTTGTAAATGTGGCCATTTTGCACAACAGAAAAATACCAAAAGCCACCAAGACATGTTTAGTTTGTGTCGTAAAGTGTAGCCTTCCATATCCACCAACCTGCGTCTGGATGCCTTCGTAATCACCACAGTATGTTTTAATTGTAAACGCACTCCTAAACAATGCAGGTGTAGTCGAAATTCAACTAGCTAGTCGGAGCTAGCTTAGCATCGCACAGTGATGGCATCTTCCCTAAAAACTGTAGTACTGTTGCCTTGGCTTTCATAGGTTAATATTGGTGCTCCATTAAGGATTACTGTATATGCTTTTGTGAGTAGGGTGTCAAATCCCAAAGCAGAATGGTGTACGTTGCACATGGAAGCGGTTATAGTCAAATAAAACTCACCAATGCATGGAAAGTCTTGCTGCAGTTTGTCCACTCACATCTCCACAATGGGGCATGAGGGTGAAACACTGTTCTGTTCATAAGGTGACTACTGGCCTACAGTGAAAACATGGCCAATGGGTGAGTAAGACTCGTCACCATTTACCGGTAAGAGTGCAGGACGGAAGAAGGGATGGGTTTTGGGGAAATTATGGTTTGCATAGTTATGGGGGCGAAAAGGGTGTATGGTGGGTTACCAACGTTCATGGGTGGTTTACCATGTGGAAGGAGGGGTGTTGTTAACGTTCATGGTTGGTCTTTGAGAAAATCCATCAGACCACTGTCTATGCAAGAAAGTCCCATAAATCTCATAAGTCATGTTCACTGACTGTTTTGCTACCAGTGGCTGTCAGTTTGGCTGTCAGAGGTAACATTATCCATTTAGTTTTGCTGTCAGAAGTAACATTATCCATTTAGTTTGCTGTCAGAAGTAACATTATCCATTAAGTTTTGCTGTCAGAAGTAACATTATCCGTTTAGTTTTGCTGTCAGAAGTAACATTATCCGTTTAGTTTGCTGTCAGAAGTAACATTATCCGTTTAGTTTGCTGTCAGAAGTAACATTATTCGTTTAGTTTGCTGTCAGAAGTAACATTATCCGTTTAGTTTTGCTGTCAGAAGTAACATTATCCATTTCGTTTTGCTGTCAGAAGTAACATTATCCATTTAGTTTTGCTGTCAGAAGTAACATTATCCGTTTAGTTTTGCTGTCAGAAGTAACATTATCCATTTAGTTTTGCTGTCAGAAGTAACATTATCCATTTAGTTTTGCTGTCAGAAGTAACATTATCCGTTTAGTTTTGCTGTCAGAAGTAACATTATCCGTTTAGTTTTGCTGTCAGAAGTAACATTATCCGTTTAGTTTTGCTGTCAGAAGTAACATTATCCGTTTAGTTTTGCTGTCAGACGTAACATTATCCGTTTAGTTTTGCTGTCAGAAGTAACACTATCCATTTAGTTTGCTGTCAGAAGTAACATTATTCGTTTGAGGGATACACAATGTAAGGTAAAGAGAGGGGGAGGAGAGAGAGAGCAGAGCGAGAGAAAATAAGAGTCAGAATGCCAGCGAGAGAGAGGCTTCCATCATTTACAACCCACACATATTCAATCCTCTTCTGAATCCATTACCTCCATGTAAATGACAGCTCTCTGTGTCTCGCAGCAAAGTGTGAAATGCACTGTTACCAGCACAATATAGCGGAGGCCAAAGCCTTATCACCCACACAATAAGTCCACTATACCACCCTCCCACACAGACACTACACTCACAGCTGGGTGGGGGAGGCAGGGGGAGACAAGGAAAGCAGAGAGGAGAGTAAGCCCATTTAACAACACTGTCAAACCCACATAAATGTCCTCCCTCGTCCCTTACTCCAGACACTGAATAGGTAAGAGAAGGGGGAGAGAAGAGGAGGCAAAGCGCAGTCATCCACAGCTCTGTCTGACACAATTTTGGAAATTGCATCAGATCAATAAATCAGTGAAAAGGTGCTTTGATTCCCGTCTGTAATCTTCTTTTCCCCTCTTATATCAACTAAAAGTATGTTTCATAGCCTACAGTACAGCACCTTTCCAGATTCCAAGGACATACAGTGAGAGAAAAACCTTGGCGACTCTGACCTGCTGTAAATGGAATGATCCCAATATCTGTCCACACAGTTTCTTTTGTCTGTTTGTTTAACCTGCAATACTTTGTGTCAGAGATGTAACCTACAGAAAATAAAGAGAAAGGGAAAGCAGGGAGGAATGTTTCTTTCTGTTCCCTAGTGATGGGAAATTGATTGCAATGACTTCAGGCTGACCATGACTTTTGTGACGTCATGATCAGGTTTCATGCTGGTCGTACAAAGACGTAAAGACGTCCGGAAATTACATTTTTACCTGGTTGTAATCTGACCAGATCTCTCCTAGGTGACTTGATGTTGTCATGAAAGATATGTCTTTACCTGTTTGTAATCTGACCAGATCTCTCCTAGGTGACTTGATGTTGTCATGAAAAATATGTCTTTACCTGTTTGTAATCTGACCAGATCTCTCCTAGGTGACTTGATGTTGTCATGAAAAATATGTCTTTACCTGCTTGTAATCTGTCCAGATCTCTCCTAGGTGACTTGATGTTGTCATGAAAAATATGTCTTTACCTGGTTGTAATCTGACCAGATCTCTCCTCGGTGACTTGATGTTGTCATGAAAAATATGTCTTTACCTGGTTGTAATCTGACCAGATCTCTCCTAGGTGACTTGATGTTGTCATGAAAAATATGTCTTTACCTGGTTGTAATCTGTCCAGATCTCTCCTAGGTCACTTGATGTTGTCATGAAAGATATGTCTTTACCTGGTTGTAATCTGACCAGATCTCTCCTAGGTGACTTGATGTTGTCATGAAAAATATGTCTTTACCTGCTTGTAATCTGACCAGATCTCTCCTAGGTGACTTGATGTTGTCATGAAAGATATGTCTTTACCTGGTTGTAATCTGACCAGATCTCTCCTAGGTGACTTGATGTTGTCATGAAAAATATGTCTTTACCTGCTTGTAATCTGACCAGATCTCTCCTAGGTGACTTGATGTTGTCATGAAAGATATGTCTTTACCTGGTTGTAATCTGACCAGATCTCTCCTAGGTGACTTGATGTTGTCATGAAAAATATGTCTTTACCTGGTTGTAATCTGACCAGATCTCTCCTCGGTGACTTGATGTTGTCATGAAAAATATGTCTTTACCTGCTTGTAATCTGACCAGATCTCTCCTAGGTGACTTGATGTTGTCATGAAAGATATGTCTTTACCTGGTTGTAATCTGACCAGATCTCTCCTAGGTGACTTGATGTTGTCATGAAAAATATGTCTTTACCTGGTTGTAATCTGACCAGATCTCTCCTCGGTGACTTGATGTTGTCATGAAAAATATGTCTTTACCTGGTTGTAATCTGACCAGATCTCTCCTAGGTGACTTGATGTTGTCATGAAAAATATGTCTTTACCTGGTTGTAATCTGACCAGATCTCTCCTAGGTGACTTGATGTTGTCATGAAAGATATGTCTTTACCTGGTTGTAATCTGTCCAGATCTCTCCCCGGTGACTTGATGTTGTCATGAAAAATATGTCTTTACCTGGTTGTAATCTGACCAGATCTCTCCTAGGTGACTTGATGTTGTCATGAAAAATATGTCTTTACCTGGTTGTAATCTGACCAGATCTCTCCTAGGTGACTTGATGTTGTCATGAAAAATATGTCTTTACCTGGTTGTAATCTGTCCAGATCTCTCCTAGGTGACTTGATGTTGTCATGAAAAATATGTCTTTACCTGGTTGTAATCTGACCAGATCTCTCCTCGGTGACTTGATGTTGTCATGAAAAATATGTCTTTACCTGGTTGTAATCTGACCAGATCTCTCCTAGGTGACTTGATGTTGTCATGAAAAATATGTCTTTACCTGGTTGTAATCTGACCAGATCTCTCCTAGGTGACTTGATGTTGTCATGAAAAATATGTCTTTACCTGGTTGTAATCTGTCCAGATCTCTCCTAGGTGACTTGATGTTGTCATGAAAAATATGTCTTTACCTGGTTGTAATCTGACCAGGTCTCTCCTAGGTGACTTGATGTTGTCATGAAAAATATGTCTTTACCTGGTTGTAATCTGACCAGATCTCTCCTAGGTGACTTGATGTTGTCATGAAAAATATGTCTTTACCTGCTTGTAATCTGTCCAGATCTCTCCTAGGTGACTTGATGTTGTCATGAAAAATATGTCTTTACCTGGTTGTAATCTGACCAGATCTCTCCTAGGTGACTTGATGTTGTCATGAAAAATATGTCTTTACCTGGTTGTAATCTGACCAGATCTCTCCTCGGTGACTTGATGTTGTCATGAAAGATATGTCTTTACCTGGTTGTAATCTGACCAGATCTCTCCTAGGTGACTTGATGTTGTCATGAAAAATATGTCTTTACCTGGTTGTAATCTGACCAGATCTCTCCTAGGTGACTTGATGTTGTCATGAAAAATATGTCTTTACCTGGTTGTAATCTGTCCAGATCTCTCCTAGGTGACTTGATGTTGTCATGAAAAATATGTCTTTACCTGGTTGTAATCTGTCCAGATCTCTCCTAGGTGACTTGATGTTGTCATGAAAAATATGTCTTTACCTGGTTGTAATCTGACCAGATCTCTCCTAGGTGACTTGATGTTGTCATGAAAAATATGTCTTTACCTGGTTGTAATCTGTCCAGATCTCTCCTAGGTGACTTGATGTTGTCATGAAAAATATGTCTTTACCTGGTTGTAATCTGTCCAGATCTCTCCCCGGTGACTTGATGTTGTCATGAAAAATATGTCTTTACCTGGTTGTAATCTGACGTCTCTTTAACCAAAAAAACAGTTTACAACCAGAAAACCAGTTTACATTTAACATTTTAGTAATTTAGCAGACACTCTCATCCAGAGCATGCAAATATTTTTGCACTTTTTTGTACTTTAAAAGCTGGGATATTATTTTCATTAATGTCGAAAGAGAATATGTACAGTGACTCTGTGACAACCATCGCCTCACATGCTGCAAAACCCAGAGCTTGAGCACACTTCCCTTCCATAATATTATGGAGCACTGTGGAAACATGGGATAATATTTGGGAGCACTGTGGAAACATGGGATAATATTATGGAGCACTATGGAAACATGGGATAATATTATGGAGCACTGTGGAAACATGGGATAATATTATGGAGCATTGTGGAAACATGGGATAATATTATGGAGCACTGTGGAAACATGGGATAATATTATGGAGCACTGTGGAAACATGGGATAATATTATGGAGCATTGTGGAAACATGGGATAATATTATGGAGCACTGTGGAAACATGGGATAATATTATGGAGCACTGTGGAAACATGGGATAATATTATGGAGCACTGTGGAAACATGGGATAATATTATGGAGGATTGTGGAAACATGGGATAATATTATGGAGCACTGTGGAAACATGGGATAATATTATGGAGCACTGTGGAAACATGGGATAATATTATGGAGCATTGTGGAAACATGGGATAATATTATGGAGCACTGTGGAAACATGGGATAATATTATGGAGCACTGTGGAAACATGGGATAATATTATGGAGCACTGTGGAAACATGGGATAATATTATGGAGCATTGTGGAAACATGGGATAATATTATGGAGCACTGTGGAAACATGGGATAATATTATGGAGCATTGTGGAAACATGGGATAATATTATGGAGCACTGTGGAAACATGGGATAATACTATGGAGCACTGTGGAAACATGGGATAATATTATGGAGCACTGTGGAAACATGGGATAATATTATGGAGCACTGTGGAAACATGGGATAATATTATGGAGCACTGTGGAAACATGGGATAATATTATGGAGCACTGTGGAAACATGGGATAATATTATGGAGCACTGTGGAAACATGGGATAATATTAAGGAGCACTGTGGAAACATGGGATAATATTTGGGAGCACTGTGGAAACATGGAATACTATTATGGAGCATTGTGGAAACATGGGATAATATTATGGAGCACTGTGGAAACATGGGATACTATTATGGAGCATTGTGGAAACATGGGATAATATTATGGAGCACTGTGGAAACATGGGATAATATTATGGAGCATTGTGGAAACATGGGATAATATTATGGAGCACTGTGGAAACATGGGATAATACTATGGAGCACTGTGGAAACATGGGATAATATTATGGAGCACTGTGGAAACATGGGATAATATTATGGAGCACTGTGGAAACATGGGATAATATTATGGAGCACTGTGGAAACATGGGATAATATTATGGAGCACTGTGGAAACATGGGATAATATTATGGAGCACTGTGGAAACATGGGATAATATTATGGAGCACTGTGGAAACATGGGATAATATTATGGAGCACTGTGGAAACCTGGGATAATATTATGGAGCATTGTGGAAACATGGGATAATATTATGGAGCACTGTGGAAACATGGGATACTATTAAGGAGCATTGTGGAAACATGGGATAATATTATGGAGCACTGTGGAAACATGGGATAATATTATGGAGCATTGTGGAAACATGGGATAATATTATGGAGCACTGTGGAAACACGGGATAATACTATGGAGCACTGTGGAAACATGGGATACTATTATGGAGCACTGTGGAAACATGGGGTAATATTATGGAGCACTGTGGAAACATGGGATAATATTATGGAGCACTGTGGAAACATGGGATAATATTATGGAGCACTGTGGAAACATGGGATAATATTATGGAGCACTGTGGAAACATGGGATAATATTATGGAGCACTGTGGAAACATGGGATAATATTATGGAGCACTGTGGAAACCTGGGATAATATTATGGAGCACTGTGGAAACATGGGATAATATTAAGGAGCACTATGGAAACATGGGATAATATTTGGGAGCACTGTGGAAACATGGGATACTATTATGGAGCATTGTGGAAACATGGGATAATATTATGGAGCACTGTGGAAACATGGGATACTATTATGGAGCATTGTGGAAACATGGGATAATATTATGGAGCACTGTGGAAACATAGATAATATTATGGAGCATTGTGGAAACATGGGATAATATTATGGAGCACTGTGGAAACATGGGATAATACTATGGAGCACTGTGGAAACATGGGATAATATCATGGAAAACTGTGGAAACATGGGATAATATTATGGAGCACTGTGGAAACATGGGATAATATTATGGAGCACTGTGGAAACATGGGATAATATTATGGAGCACTGTGGAAACATGGGATAATATTATGGAGCACTGTGGAAACATGGGATAATATTATGGAGCACTGTGGAAACATGGGATACTATTAAGGAGCACTGTGGAAACATGGGATACTATTATGGAGCATTGTGGAAACATGGGATACTATTATGGAGCATTGTGGAAACATGGGATAATATTATGGAGCACTGTGGAAACATGGGATAATATTATGGAGCACTGTGGAAACATGGCATAATATTATGGAGCACTGTGGAAACATGGGATAATATTATGGAGCACTGTGGAAACATGGGATAATATTTGGGAGCACTGTGGAAACATGGGATAATATTATGGAGCACTGTGGAAACATGGGATAATATTATGGAGCACTGTGGAAACATGGGATAATATTATGGAGCACTGTGGAAACATGGGATACTATTATGGAGCATTGTGGAAACATGGGATAATATTATGGAGCACTGTGGAAACATGAGATAATATTATGGAGCACTGTGGAAACATGGGATAATATTATGGAGCACTGTGGAAACATGGGATAATATTATGGAGCACTGTGGAAACATGGGATAATATTATGGAGCATTGTGGAAACATGGGATAATATTTGGGAGCGGTAGAAAAGACAACGGGCAGGTTATGGACAACATTCATTCCCTCTGACTAGTTCATGTTTGAGTTGCTGTTCCCCAGTGAAAGCAGTTTGGAATTTCTGATTGCAACGTCAACAGGCATATATGTTTTCTCTGTCTTTGCATCCTCCATAGGAAAGCTTATGGTTGCAACTTGACAACTGTGTGTCCCTCAGACAGCACACATTTCACAGTGCATGGCCACTGTACACCTTTCTGCATAGCTGAGGGACAAATTCACAGTTTTTTTTCTACATAAATGGCATGGATACATCACTGTCAACTCACTTAGCTCTCCCTTTCACTCAGCTCTCTCTCTCTCTCTCTCTCTCTCTCTCTCTCTCTCTCTCTCTCTCTCTCTCTCTCTCTCTCTCTCTGTCTCCCTTTCTCTCTCTTTCTCTTTCTCTCTCCCTCTCTCGCTCTTTCTCTCCCTCGCTCGCTCTCTCTCTCTCTCTCTCTTTCTCTCTTTCTCCCTCTCCCTCTCTCTCTCGCTGTCTGTCTCTCTCCCTTTCTCTCTCCCTTTCTCTCTCTCTCTATCTCTCTCTCTCTCCCTCTCTCTCGCTCTCGCTCTCTATCTCAGGTATATGTGATCTTGCAGAGCTGAAGATGACCTGCAGCGTACAGCCCTAGAAGAGAGACGGCTGTCACAGTGAGATGGGGGAGAAGAGACTGAGAAAAGTTAAAGATGGGTGATGAAAAAAAGAAATTGAAATATTCAGAATTCAAAAGGAGAGCGAGACAGACAGATGGAGAGAAAAAGACTGAGACAGGTGAGAGAGAGGAAGACTGAGACAGATGAGAGAGAAGAAGACTGAGACAGATGTAGAGAAGAAGACTGAGAAGGATGGAGATGGAGATAGAAGAAGACTGAGACAGGTGAGAGAGAAGAAGACTGAGACAGGTGAGAGAGAAGAAGACTGAGACAGATGTAGAGAAGAAGACTGAGACAGGTGAGAGAGAAGAAGACTGAGACAGATGTAGAGAAGAAGACTGAGACAGGTGAGAGAGAAGAAGACTGAGACAGGTGAGAGAGAAGAAGACTGACAGATGAGAGAGAAGAAGACTGAGAAGGATGGAGATGGAGATAGAAGAAGACTGAGACAGATGGAGAGAAGAAGACTGAGACAGGTGAGAGAGAAGAAGACTGAGACAGATGGAGAGAAGAAGACTGAGACAGATGGAGAGAAGAAGACTAAGACAGATGTAGAGAAGAAGACTGAGACAGATGGAGAGAAGAAGACTGAGACAGATGGAGAGAAGAAGACTGAGACAGATGGAGAGAAGAAGACTAAGACAGATGTAGAGAAGAAGACTGAGACAGATGGAGAAAAGAAGACTGAGACAGTTTGAGAGAAGAAGACTGAGACAGATGTAGAGAAGAAGACTGAGACAGATGGAGAGAAGACACTGAGACAGATGAGAGAGAAGAAGACTGAGAGATGAGAGAGAAGAAGACTGAGAGATGAGAGAGAAGAAGACTGAGACAGATGTAGAGAAGAAGACTGAGACAGATGAGAGAGAAGAAGACTGAGACAGATGAGAGAGAAGAGGACTGAGACAGGTGAGAGAGAAGAAGACTCAAACAGATGTAGAGAAGAAGACTGAGACAGATGGAGAAAAGAAGACTGAGACAGATGGAGAGAAGAAGACTGAGACAGATGGAGAGAAGAGACTGAGGCAGATGAGAGAGAAGAAGACTGAGAGATGAGAGAGAAGAAGACTGAGAGATGAGAGAGAAGAAGACTGAGACAGATGTAGAGAAGAAGACTGAGACAGATGAGAGAGAAGAAGACTGAGACAGATGAGAGAGAAGAGGACTGAGACAGGTGAGAGAGAAGAAGACTGAGACAGATAAAGAGAAGAAGACTCAAACAGATGTAGAGAAGAAGACTGAGACAGATGGAGAAAAGAAGACTGAGACAGATGGAGAGAAGAAGACTGAGACAGATGGAGAGAAGAATACTGAGACAGATGAGAGAGAAGACTGAGACAGGTGAGAGAGAAGAAGACTGAGACAGATGAGAGAGAAGAAGACTGAGACAGATGAGAGAAAAGAAGACTGAGACAGATGTAGAGAAGAAGACTGAGACAGATGAGAGAGAAGAAGACTGAGACAGGTGAGAGAGAAGAAGACTGAGACAGATGAGAGAGAAGAAGATTGAGACAGATGAAGAGAAGAAGACTGAGACAGGTGAGAGAGAAGAAGACTGAGACCGATGGAGAGAAGAAGACTGAGACAGATGAGAGGGAAGAAGACTGAGAGATGAGAGAGAAGAAGACTGAGACAGATGAGAGAGAAGAAGACTGAGAGATGAGAGAGAAGACTGAGACAGATGAGAGAAAAGAAGACTGAGACAGATGTAGAGAAGAAGACTGAGACAGATGAGAGAGAAGAAGACTGAGACAGGTGAGAGAGAAGAAGACTGAGACAGATGAGAGAGAAGAAGATTGAGACAGATGAAGAGAAGAAGACTGAGACAGGTGAGAGAGAAGAAGACTGAGACCGATGGAGAGAAGAAGACTGAGACAGATGAGAGGGAAGAAGACTGAGAGATGAGAGAGAAGAAGACTGAGACAGATGAGAGAGAAGAAGACTGAGAGATGAGAGAGAAGACTGAGACAGATGAGAGAAAAGAAGACTGAGACAGATGAAGAGAAGAAGACTGAGACAGATGTAGAGAAGAATACTGAGACAGATGAGAGGGAAGAAGACTGAGAGATGAGAGAGAAGAAGACTGAGAGATGAGAGAGAAGAAGACTGAGACAGATGGAGAGAAGAAGACTGAGACAGGTGAGAGAGAAGAAGACTGAGACAGATGAGAGAGAAGAAGACTGAGAAGGATGGAGATGGAGATAGAAGAAGACTGAGACAGATGGAGAGAAGAAGACTGAGACAGGTGAGAGAGAAGAAGACTAAGACAGATGTAGAGAAGAAGACTGAGACAGATGAGAGAGAAGAAGACTGAGACAGGTGAGAGAGAAGAAGACTGAGACAGATGTAGAGAAGAAGACTGAGACAGATGTAGAGAAGAAGACTGAGACAGGTGAGATAGAAGAAGACTGAGACAGATGTAGAGAAGAAGACTGAGACAGATGTAGAGAAGAAGACTGAGACAGGTGAGAGAGAAGAAGACTGAGACAGGTGAGAGAGAAGAAGACTGAGACATATGAGAGAGAAGAAGACTGAGAGATGAGAGAGAAGAAGACTGAGACAGATGAGAGAGAAGAAGACTGAGACAGATGAGAGAGAAGAAGACAGAGATGAGAGAGAAGAAGACTGAGACAGATGAGAGAGAAGAAGACTGAGACAGATGTAGAGAAGAAGACTGAGACAGATGAGAGGGAAGAAGACAGAAACAGATGTAGAGAAGAAGACTGAGACATATGAGAGAGAAGAAGACTGAGAGATGAGAGAGAAGAAGACTGAGACAGATGAGAGAAGAAGACTGAGAGATGAGAGAGAAGAAGACTGAGACAGATGAGAGAGAAGAAGACAGAGATGAGAGAGAAGAAGACTGAGACAGATGAGAGAGAAGAAGACTGAGAGATGAGAGAGAAGAAGACTGAGACAGATGTAGAGAAGAAGACTGAGGCAGGTGATAGAGAAGAAGACTGAGACAGGTGAGAGAGAAGAAGACTGAGACAGATGTAGAGAAGAAGACTGAGACAGATGATAGAGAAGAAGACTGAGACAGGTGAGAGAGAAGAAGACTGAGACAGATGTAGAGAAGAAGACTGAGGCAGGTGATAGAGAAGAAGACTGAGACAGGTGAGAGAGAAGAAGACTGAGACAGGTGAGAGAGAAGAAGACTGAGACAGATGGAGAGAAGAAGACTGAGGCAGGTGAGAGAAAAAATAAAGAATATAACAAGGAGTGAGACAGTGAAAGAGAGCGATTGATAATGACTGACGGACAGAAAAAGACTGTTATGTGTAAGTCGGTGTGTGTGTTAGATTTTAGATTCTTCAAAGTAGCCACCCTTTGCATTGATGACAGCTTTTGCATTCTCTCAACCAGCTTCACAATAAATCACTGATAGTGTCAGCAGCAAAGCACCCCCAAACCATCACACCTCCTCCTCCATGTTTCACGGTGGGAACCACACATGCGGAGATCATCCGTTCCCCTACTCTGAGTCTCACAAAGACACGGCGGTTGGAACCAAAAATCTCAGATTTGGACTCATCAGACTTTAGGACAGATTTCCACCGGTCTAATGTTCATTGCGCGTGTTTTTTTGGCACAAGCAAGTCTCTTCTTCTTATTGGTGTCCTTTAGTAGGGGTTTCTTTGTAGCAATTCGAACATGAAGGCCTGATTAGCACAGTCTCCTCTGAACAGTTGATGTTGAGATGTGTCTGTTACTTGAACTCTGTGAAGCATTTATTTGGGCTGCAATTTCTGAGGCTGGTAACTCTAATGAACTTATCCTCTGCAGCAGAGGCAACTCTGGGTCTTCCTTTCCTGTGGCTGTCCTCATGAAAGGCAGTTTCATCATAGCGCTTGTTAGTTTTTGTGACTGCACTTGAAGAAACTTTTAAAGTTCTTGAAATTTTCCGTAATGACTGACCTTCATGTCTTAAAGTAATGATGGACTGTCATTTCTCTTTGCTTATTTGAGCTGTTCTTGCCATAATATGGACTTGGTCTTTTACCAAATAGGGCTATCTTCTGTATACCACCCCTACCTTGTCACAACCCAACTGATTGGCTCAAATGCATTAAAAAGGAAAGATTCCACAAATGAACTTTTAACAAGGTAAACTTGTTAATTGAAATGCATTCCAGGTAACTACCTCATGAAGCTGGTTGAGAGATTGCCAAGAGTGTGCAAAGCTGTCATCAAGGCAAAGGGTGGCTATTTGATGAATCTCAAATATTATTAACAGTTTTTTGGTTACTACATGATTCCATATGTGTTATTTCATAGTTTTGATGTCTTCACTATTATTCTACAATGTCGAAAATAGTAAACATAAGGCAGTGTACATAGGACAGCAGTCTCTACGATGCAGGGTGGAGTACCGACTGGTAGCCTGCTAGAACAGTGACTAAGGTTAGTGCTAAATGACTGTTTAACAGTCTGATGGCCTGGAGATAGAAGCTGTTTCTCAGTTTCTCGGTCCCAGCTTTGATGCACCTGTACTGTCTCCGTCTTCTAGATGGTAGCAGGTTGAACAGGAACTCAGCCTCGAGTGGCTGAGGTCCTTGAGGATCTTCTTGGCCTTCCTGTGACGTCGGTTCTGTAGATGGCCTAGAGGGCAGGCAGGCAGTGTGTCCCCGGTGATGCATTGGGCTGACCGTACCCCCCTCTGGAGACCGCACCAACTTCGGTTGCGGACGGTGCAATTGCCATACCAGGCGGTGATACAGCCCGACAGGATGCTTTCAATGGTGTATCTGTAGAAGTTTGTGAGGGTCTTAGGGGCCACGCTGAATTTCTTCAGCCTGCTGAGGTTGACAAGGCACTATTGCGCCTTCTTCACCATGCTGTCTGTGTGAAGGGAAGTTTGTTGACATTAAGGGAGAGGTTATTTTCCTGGCACCACTCCCCAAGGCCTCCCCAAGGCCTTTTCCTGGCACCTCCTCCTCCTCTCATTGTTGTTGGTAATCAGGCCTACCGCTGTTGTGTCCTCCACAAACTTGATGATTTAATTGGATACATGCGTGGCCCCGCATTCATGGGTGAACAGAGAGTACCCGTGTGTGGGGTGCCCATGTTGAGGATCACCGTGGCGGAGGTGTTGGTGCCTACCTTCACCAATTGGCATTCAGGAAATCCAGAAACCAGTTGCACAGTGAGGGGTTCAGACCCAGGGCCCTGATCTTAGTGATGAGCTTGGAGGCTGAGCTGTAGTCGATGAACAGCATTCTTACATAGGTATTTCTCTTGTCCATGTGGTATAGAGCAGTGTTCAGTTCAATGGTGATTGCGTCGTCCATGGATCTGTTAGGGCTATATGCTAATTGTACTGGGTCTAGGTTGTCAGGTAAGGTGGAGGTGATATGGTCCTTTACTAGCATCTCAAAGCACTTCATGATGACAGAAGTGAGTGCTATGGGGGCGATAGTTGCGTCGGGCAGCTCAATGTTGTTTTCCTCGAAATGGGCAAAGAAGGTGTTTAGCTCGTCCGGGAGCGAGGCGATGGTGTCCGCGATGTGGCTGGCATTCCCTTAATAATACGCGATTGTCTGTAGACCCTGCCACATACGTCTTGTGTCTGAGACGTTGAATTGCAACTCCACTTTGTCCATGTAATGTTGTTTTGCCTCTTTGATTGCCTTAGGATGTCATAGCTGGTCTGTTTGTATATGTCCATGTTCCCAGTTACCTTGCCACGGTTAAATGTGGTGGTTTGCGCTTTCAGTTTTGCACGAATGCTGCCATCTATCCAGGGTTTTTGGTTTGGATAAGTTCTAATCATCACTGTGGGAACAACATCCTCTGTGCACTTCCCGATTAACTCAGTCACCATTTTCCAGTCCGTGTGACAAAAACAATCTTGAAGCATAGATTCCGATTGGCCAGAGGAACACTGAACAGTCCTTCGCCCGTGAGCTTCCTGTTAAAGGTTCTGCCTATAGGTGGGGAGGTGTGTGTGTGTCTGTGTGTGTGTGTGTGTGTGTGTGTGTGTGTGTGTGTGTGTGTGTGTGTGTGTGTGCGTGCGTGCGTGCGTGCGTGCGTGCGTGCGTGCGTGCGTGCGTGCGTGCGTGCGTGCGTGCGTGCGTGCGTGCATGTGTGGTCTTTGACAATTTTCAGGTGACTATATGTGTAAGGTGGGCTGTGTGGGGGTTGACAAGAATCCGCCACACACACACACACACACACACACACACACACACACACACACACACACACACACACACACACACACACACACACACACACACACACACACACACACACACACACACACATACACATACACATACACACATACACCATGCGGCTCGGGGGTGGAGAAAGAGGCGGTGTAGTTAAGACTGTCGGCAGCCACTTCATGGATCACTCTCACTCCAAGAGACAACCTCACTGGAGAGACAGAGGGAGAGAGAGAGAGAGAGAGAGAGAGAGAGAGAGAGAGAGAGAGAGGGAGAGAGAGAGGGGGAGAGAGAGAGAGAGAGAGGGGGAGAGAGAGAGAGAGAGAGAGAGAGAGAGAGAGAGAGAGAGAGAGAGAGAGAGAGAGAGAGAGAGAGAGAGAGAGAGAGAGAGAGAGAGAGAGAGAGAGAGAGAGAGAGAGAGAGAGAGAGGAAGGGAAGAGAAAAGCCAGCGGAGGGAGCAGAGACAAAGCATGATGGAGGAAGGGAAGTGTGCTCGGCAGCATGTGGACCATGTGTTCAGGTAAGAACAACTCCAACTCCTAAAAATGTCTTTCTGTCTCTGTACATGTCTGTTTCTCCTTGCCACTCGCTCTGTCTCTCTCTTGTTCTCTCATTCTCTCTCTTTATCTGTTTCTCTTTCCCGGTTTCCCGTCTCTCTCATTATGTCTAATTCTCTTTCTCTCTTTCTGTCCCTCTCTCGTTCTGTCTGATTATCTCTATCTGTCGGCATCGGTCTCCCAGTCTGTGTCATTAGAAAGGTCAACAATCTGGTCTAACTTCAATATTTATCTGTTTGTTGTATTAGATGATCTATTTATTTGACTTTTGACTGGAAATGTACCTGGTTTGTACTGGGAATATATCTAGTTTGTACTGGGAGTATATCTGGTTTGTACTGGGAGTATATCTGGTGTGTACTGGGGGTATATCTAGTTTGTACTGGGAGTATATCTAGTTTGTACTGGGAGTATATCTGGTTTGTACTGGGAGTATATCTGGTGTGTACTGGGGGTATATCTGGTGTGTACTGGGAGTATATCTGGTTTGTACTGGGAGTATATCTGGTGTGTACTGGGAGTATATCTAGTTTGTACTGGGAGTATATCTGGTGTGTACTGGGAGTATATCTGGTTTGTACTGGGAGTATATCTAGTTTGTACTGGGAGTATATCTGGTTTGTACTGGGAGTATATCTGGTTTGTACTGGGAGTATATCTGGTTTGTACTGGGAGTATATCTGGTGTGTACTGGGAGTATATCTGGTTTGTACTGGGAGTATATCTGGTTTGTACTGGGAGTATAACTGGTTTGTACTGGGAGTATATCTGGTTTGTACTGGGAGTATATCTGGTGTGTACTGGGAGTATATCTGGTTTGTACTGGGAGTATATCTGGTTTGTACTGGGAGTATAACTGGTTTGTACTGGGAGTATAACTGGTTTGTACTGGGAGTATATCTGGTTTGTACTGGGAGTATAACTGGTTTGTACTGGGAGTATATCTGGTGTGTACTGGGAGTATATCTGGTGTGTACTGGGAGTATATCTGAGCTGATGGTTTGTACTGGTGTTACTGTTATGTAATGTGTGAGACCTATTTGTTCCATAACTCTTTCTGTCTCTGTGGGGCCTACAGAGAACAGAGGAATGACACGCACACGCACACACACACACACACACACACACACACACACACACACACACACACACACACACACACACACACACACACACACACACAGACGAGCACACGCACGAGCACATTCACACACACACATGCACACACATATGCACACACCCCTCCTCTTGTGGAGAACCAGCCGAAACTTCCCACCAGCTATGTGAAGAATGTGATTATCACATATTTGTGTTTATTTTATTGCTGCGGGTTGCTCACAAAGCAAGGAGGAAACTAGATCAGGCAAACGCCCGATGCTGAGTGTGAAATTGTGTGTGTGTGTGTGTGTGTGTGTGTGTGTGTGTGTGTGTGTGTGTGTGTGTGTGTGTGTGTGTGTGTGTGTGTGTGTGTGTGTGTGTGTGTGTGTGTGTGGATGCATGTGTGTGTATGAGTGTGTGTGTGTGTGTGTGTGTGTGTGTGTGTGTGAGTGTGTGTGTGTGTGAGTGTGTGTGTGTGTGTGTGTGTGTGTGTGTGTGTGTGTGTGTGTGTGTGTGTGTGTGTGTGTGTGTGTGTGTGTGTGTGTGTGTGTGTGTGTGTGTGTGTGTGTGTGTGTGTATATTAGTGGTAAGTATGAGAGATTGTGTCTGTGAATTTGTTTGAGTTTTTTTTTAACATTTAAACACAAAGACTCAGATTATGAAATACAAATACCTATGTCTTATACACACACACGTTTCACCTTTTCTATACACACAGAGACTAACACACACACACACACACTTATGTAGTCACATGTGCACTCAGCCACTGAGAACCATGCACCCACTCACCCCAACACCCACGCAACCACCCACACACTCACGTGCACAGACGAGCACCCACCCGCCCACACTCCCACACACACTCATACACACATGTGCATGCATCCACACACACACCCAGCCCAGGCGCCTGTCAAGCCCAGTGCATTCCAGAGCTCTCTAACACACAGTGTCTGAATGGAGGGGTGAATTTGGGGAATTTCAGCTGAAACGTGAGTACAAAAGCCAGGGGGACATTTAAGAGGCTTTAACTCCACCAGATTCATGGGAATCAGGAGAAGAACACACACACTCACACTCACAGACCCAGGCACACACACACATACACACACACACACACACACACACACAAACACACACACACACACACACACACACACACACACACACACACACACACACACACACACACACACACACACACACACACACACACACACACAAACAAGCATGAATACAAACACTCACACACAGAAGCTGGCACAGATGAACTCACACACACACACACACGCACGCACGCACACACACACTCACACTCACACACACACACACAGACAGGGAGAGAGAGAGAGATAGAAGGGGGGCTACATTCCTGGTGAAAGAACAGGGATTCAAATAATAATACTTCCACCACACAACAGTAATGCAGGGTTTACCAACCGTCTCCTCGGGCCCCCCCTAAACCAGCACACCTGATTCCATTAGTCAAAGGCGCGATGATTAGTTGACTAATGGAATCAGGTGTGCCAGTTTAGGGTCAAAACAAAAATGTGAAACTTCTGGGAGAGCCCGAGGAGAGGGTTAGGAAAGCCTGGTCATCCATTGCACTAGACACGTTGTCCTGAATAGTAAAACCCTTTCTAGGACAGATACAAACACGTGTGGACTACTTCAAAATATATATAATAATCTCTAGTTTACATGAGATACAGCTGCAGAACTAGAAAATACCCCCAAATCTCCACTTATCTCCAATGCATGATTTATGGCATGTCTTGCCTTTATAATTACAATGTATTTTGCCGTTTCATAGCTGTCAGTTAAACTGTGCAAAAAGTGAAATGAAACGTAACTTTAGGCATTCATTCCGACTGGTTAAGGTTATGGTTTGGGATAGGGTTCATCTTAAATGTAGCCATTAATTCCAAGTGGTTAAAGGGAAATATCTAAAATGTTCAACTTCATATTCATCATCTCAAGCATCACTTCAACATCAACACACGTGAAAACGGTGCGTTTCTATGTTTTGTAGTAAAAAATATAGAGGAAGATGTCCAACGACATCATCAGCGTGCATTGTGTGATTTTAACCAATTACTAGTTGTCTACTAATTGCCTAATTATTACCAATAAAGTGTCTATTAATTGTCTACTTATTGCCTACTAATTGCCTACTAATTGCCTAAGTATTTACTACGTATTGTCTACGTATTGCCTACTAATTGCCTAAGTATTACCTACTTATTGTCTACTTATTGCCTACTAATTGCCTACTAGTCCTCTACTAATTGCCTAAGTATTACCTACTAATTACCTACTTATTGCCTAAGTTTTACCTACTTATTGTCTACGTATTACCTACTAATTGCCTACGTATTGCCAACGATTTGTCTACTAATTGCCTAAGTATTACCTACTAATTGCCTACTAATTGTCTACTTATTGTCTACTTATTGCCTACTAATTGCCTAAGTATTACCTACTAATTGCCTACTAATTGCCTAAGTATTACCTACTTATTGTCTACTTATTGCCTAAGTTACCTACTTATTGTCTACTTATTGCCTACTAATTGCCTACTAGTCCTCTACTAATTGCCTAAGTATTACCTACTTATTGTCTACTTATTGCCTACTAATTGCCTACTAGTCCTCTACTAATTGCCTAAGTATTACCTACTTATTGTCTACGTATTGCCTAAGTTTTACCTACTTATTGTCTACTATTACCTACTAATTGCCTACTAATTGCCTACTCATTGCCAACGATTTGTCTACTAATTGCCTAAATATTATCTACTAATTGCCTACTAATTGTCTACTTATTGTCTACTTATTGCCTACTAATTGCCTAAATATTACCTACTAATTGCCTACTAATTGCCTACTTATTGCCTAAGTTTTACCTACTAATTGTCTACTTGTTGTCTACTAATTGGTTGATGATGTCATTGGAAACACTTGTCTTCCTCTATCTGTTTTACTACGTTCTCATGTGTTGATGTTGCGGTGGTGCTGAAGATGATGAATATGAAGTTGAACATTTTAGAAATTTCCCTTTAAGGTTAGGGTTAGTGATAGGACTACATGTTAGGGTTAGGGTTAAAGGTTAGGGTTAGTAATAGGATTAAAGGTTAGGGTAGGTGATAGGATTAAAGGTTAGGGTTAGTGATAGGATTAAAGGTTAGGGTTAGGGTTAGGGTTAGGGTTAGGGTTAGGGTTAGTGATAGGATTAAAGGTTAGGGTTAAAGGTTAGGGTTAGAGTTAGGGTTAGGGTTAGGGTTAGGGTTAGTGATAGGATTAAAGGTTAGGGTTAAAGGTTAGGGTTAGAGTTAGGGTTAGGGTTAGGGTTAGGGTTAGTGATAGGATTAAAGGTTAGGGTTAGGGTTAAAGGTTAGGGTTAGAGTTAGGGTTAGGGTTAGGGTTAGTGATAGGATTAAAGGTTAGGGTTAAAGGTTAGGGTTAGAGTTAGGGTTAGCGTTAGGGTTAGTAATATGATTAAAGGTTAGGGTTAGGGTTAGGGTTAAAGGTTAGGGTTAGGGTTAAAATAGAAGAACAACCTCCGATGCCCAGAGCCATAGGTCACAGTTCAAACCCATCCCCAATACCCTAGCTCGTTGTCACAGTTCAAGCCAACCATAAAACCCATCCCCAACACCCTAGCTCGTTGTCACAGTTCAACCCCATCCTCAAACCCATCCCCAACACCCTAGCTCGTTGTGACAGTTCAACCCCATCCTCAAACCCATCCCCAACACCCTAGCTCGTTGTCACAGTTCAACCCCATCCTCAAACCCATCCCCAACACCCTAGCTCGATGTGAGCCTAGTAGATGGTAACAGACACCTTAGTCAACGGTTTGAAATAAAATGCCACGCCGTGCCATAATGTCAACATTCTAAATATGGCTGGACAGCACATCATCCCCTGAAGCTGGGATTTACTCCAAACTGTTGGTGATGCATGTTTGCCAGACCATTCTATGACACAGCAAAAAAATATCTAAACAACAGCATGAGTTCATTTCATCAGTAGCACTTTAACCAGACAAACGCAACTATGCCTCTAAAAGACTGGTCAACAGACCTGACCCTGATGTCACAGTCCATTGAAGTCCCCCCACATCTTGCCCAGTAATACTGGCAAATGGCCTGATGTTCGCACCCATTGATTTCTGAAGGGAATGCCTGAGAAAGATAGACTACAGCTATTAGACTACAGCCTATATCAAACTATAAATGTTGTCATAGGACTTCTGCAGTGGTTTCAAATGTCATAGAATGAAAAGAAAAATAAATTCATACCAAAGAAGTTCAGATGAGTAAACGAGTGTTAATTTATTCAGGGGATTTCACAATATGAATGCAATGTCTCTGATTGACACCTCAAATCTGAACTACTGATATAAGTAACACCATTTCCCATATTCACCATTACATGATCACTCTCACCGGGGAAATTGAGAGGGTGACAAAAGAGAAAGGGACAGTGGGGGAAAAAACTAGTTCAAAGGCATTTTGAGGAAATGCAAATAGCTATACACCCCATTACAAGATCAACCCCCCTCCATCATCCTATCAGAGAGAGAGAGAGCAGGAGAGAAAAAGAGAAAGAGCGAGAGAGAGTGAGAGAGAGAGAGAGAGAGAGAGAGAGAGAGATAGAGAGAGAGAGACCAATATAGGTGAAATCCCATTGCAGTTGTTTCTTAATGTCTAATGTGATGGTAAAGCCCCTTGCTATCCTCCGCTGTAAAGACATTACTGCCCAATGGAGAATGAAGAGATTGGGGGAGATGTAGAGCGATGGAGGAGAGATGAGGAGGGATGGAGTAGAGATGTAGAGCGATGGAGGAGAGATGAGGAGGGATGGAGGAGAGATGAGGAGGGATAGAGGAGAGAGTAGAGATGCAGAGCGATGGAGGAGAGATGAGGAGGGATGGAGGAGAGATGAGGAGGGATGGAGGAGAGATGAGGAGAGATGGAGACTGGAGAGAGACTTGTGGTAATGTATATTTTTTCAAATCAAAACTCTCTCCTTATTGACATTAGAATTACATTATGTGATAGTATTATACATCTACACAGCCCAGTAGATCAATCTAATTCAAGTCTAATTCAAGGAATCAGATGTGGTTACTCGGCTGAGTGCAGAAAAAAAATGTAGGCTTGTCATATTCTGGAAAACATGTAACCTTATAATTTCTGTCTGTAAAATCGTGTTATTCAGAAAAGTGGACTTTCCTGAAATCGTACATGTGTCTGTGGACACGCGCACGCACTACACGCACACGGGTCGCAGGAGGGACGGCCCCTGGTAAAAGGGGGATTTATTGCTGGCTGGGGTTCGTCGTCAGGGCGAGCAGGGGGACGCGCCTATGTACAGGCTGAGGTGAATGGGAAGCTATGCTGAAGCAGGAAACTCAGTGGCATTTCCGACTGATTCGGTATGCACACGGCGAAAAGCCCCGCGGCCAGTCAGCGATAAGGGGAGAGGGGAAATGACTTGCAGGAGTCGCAGATGACTGAGTGATGAGATCATTAAGTGCATTCGCGATGAGAAAGTCAGATGAGAAAGTCAGTTGCTAGAGAAAGTGTTCTTCAGCCTTTGGTGATGTTTTTGTTGTTGCGTTGTGTTTTTGTAGCATGTAACTGCGGAGTGTCGCGCCATGGAAAGGTGTCTGCAACCCCGGGCTCCCTCCTGCACGACTCTTGGCGTTTGCAACAGCAATGGGCGGAGGAAGAAAACTCGAGTCCGGAGACAGACAACCACAAGGTAAGCCACAGCTGTCGGCTGTTTATATCATCTTAATACTACGGATATACAGTATTAAGCCTATTGTTTTATTTGCTACGTTTTTTCACATTCATAAGATTGGTGTTTAGATAAGTGCCATTATTTTTGTTAGGTCTACAGTTAGGCTATCATATTCTAGAGTTTGCATTGTGTGAAAGACCAGAAGAAGCATTCACACGTCTGTTGAGCATGGCATTGCAACAGTGTGTGGTCTGCCTTGGTTCTATCATTGTAGACTGTGTGTATGTGTGTGTGTGTGTGTGCGCGTGTGTGATCTCTGTGCATGTTTTCCCTTCTTTAAGTTGCTGGAGGAGGGGTGGTATGCAAGTCGAGCTAGATGTGTGTGTGTGTGTGTGTGTGTGTGTGTGTGTGTGTGTGTGTGTGTGTGTGTGTGTGTGTGTGAGCGAGGGAGAGATCTGAGAGTGTGGTTGGGTGCAGACAGGATCTCTGTGTGTGTTTTCCCTTCTTTAAGTTGCGGGAGGAGGGGGGGGGTATGCAAGTCGTGCTGTGTGTGTGCGTGTGTGTGTGGGGTGGTATGCGAGCTGGGCTGTTAGAAATTCTTGTGTGTGTTTTGGAATGTGATTACCCCGGGGGAGACACCGTGAGAGAGAGAGAGAGAGAGAGAGAGAGAGAGAGAGAGAGAGAGAGAGAGAATGCAGGAATAAACCAACATTATTTGATTCCATTAATGTCAGTTGTGATATGACTGACATACAGGTGACTTTTGTATTTCAAATAGTACTAATGATAATAGTTATCATCATCATCGTCATATCCTTGTGAGATATAATTAAAATAAAAAAGCCCTTCAAGGAACAAAGCAAGCATTACGGATGCAATTGGACCAATGGTTACATGTCCTTTTTAACACTTGACCTGTTACAAATGGTTTGTTACTTATTTCAAATGGTTTCATGCAAACACCGCTATTCCTCTGTCTTCAGAGTAGAAAATGAAGGGGCAGTGCAGTTAAAATCGTGATTTCTTGCTATTTTTATGATATTTCCACACTTTTAGATCGAAACAACACTGAAACTGTGAAAATTATGAATGTGCCTTTTAGTATAAGAGCTGTTTAAAAACACGTTTTTGGCCCAGATCATGACATCACAATCTGATATGATTATAATAGACCAATGACAGTTCATCTTTCATTTGCATATATCCTCCTACACTGTTGTTGGCCCTGCCCTGTCATATTGACATTCCATTCCTCATTGTTGGCAGCGTGCACTTATGCTACCAAAGACCAAAATATTTCTGTATTTAGGCCTACTTCCACTTTAACCTTTCACTGCAGTGGGCTAAATCATGGTCACAGTTTCTTGGTAGTCTTAAAAACATCTACTTTTTAACAAAAGTATACACCTCACACACATTGTTATGGGCTTAATTTATTTTTAATGAATTATGAAATTATGAAAAATATTAGAAACATTCCAACCATGATGCCACTAGAGGGCGATTTGATCGTTTGACTCCATTAATAGGCTACAGCAATGAACAAAAGCAAAAGAGATGTGCAGTAGCTGGCTGCTAAGCAGCAATAGTTTCTTAGGCAGTGGATTTGCTAGCAGCATCCTTCATCAAAGTTCTTTCCCAACAAGCAGCAGCAATCAACAGCAACGTTTCAAAAAGTACATCTCTAAATAGTTATTCTTCTAGCTAACTATTACTATTAAAAGCAAAGGACAAGATATTGTTGTGCTGCTGCTAGCTAGCTAGCTAACGTTAGCTTAGCTAGTTAGCTAGCTACTAGTCTCGACTGCAACTAGGATAGCTAGCTAGCTACTGACCTGACGTTTATATTTACATAGGATACCTGTAGCTAGCCTAACTACAAAAACAGTTATATCAGAATCGTAAAAGGGAAACGCTGCCCTAGTGCCTAGGCAGAAGGTGCCTCTCACAATGTAAACAATGTTCCCGCATAGCCAGCTACACTTTTCCTCTATGTTTGTTTATTTATTTGTTTGTTTATTTGGATCCCCATTAGCAGATGGTGGAAGAGTGCTTTCTGTTTTTTTCTTGCAAATGTGTCTATACCTCTTGAACGGTTGGAGCTATAATTAAAAAATATATATATTTTATTTAACCTTTATTTAACCAGGCAAGTCAGTTAACTTCTACTTGGTCACAATCCCGGATCCGGGAGCATCCTCATCAGTAAAAAAAGCTGACTAGCATAGCCTAGCATAGCGCCACAAGTAAATACTAGCATATAAATATCATGAAGTCCAAGACACCAGATGAAAGATACACATCTTGTGAATCCAGCCATCATTTCCGATTTTTAAAATGTTTTACAGCGAAAACACTATGTATTTCTATTAGCTAACCACGATAGCAAAAGACTCAACCGCATATTTTCACAATTTTTTTACCGCATAGGTAGCTATCACAAATTCGACCAAATAAAGATATAATTAGTCACTAACCAAGAAACAACTTCATCAGATGACAGTCTTATAACAGATTTATTGTATAGCATATGTTTTGTTCGAAAAATGTGCATATTTCAGGTATAAATCATAGTTTTACATTGCAGCCACCATCACAAATCTCACCAAAGCAGCTAGAATAACTACAGAGACCAACGTGAAATACCTAAATACTCATCATAAAACAATTATGAAAAATACATGGTGTACAGCAAATGAAAGACAAACATCTTGTGAATCCAGCCAATATTTCAGATTTTTTAAGTGTTTTACAGCGAAAACACAATATAGCATTATATTAGCTTACTACAATATCCAACCACACAACCGCATTCATTCACCACAAAGGTAGCGATAGCGAAAAAAACAGCAAAAGATATAAATGTATTCACTAACCTTCACATACTTCATCAGATGACAGTCCTATAACATCATATTACACAATACATATATGGTTTGTTCGAAAATGTGCATATTTAGCGGTACAATTTGTGGTTTTACAATGTGAATACGTAGCCAAACCGCACAAAATTATCCGGATATATTTCTGACACTCACCTAATCTAATCAAATAACTCCTCATAAACTTTACAAAAAAATACATGTTGGACAGCAAATGAAAGATACACTAGTTCTTAATGCAACCGCTGTGTTAGATTTTTTTAAATAACTTTAGTACGACATACAGCTTACGTTATAGCGAGACAGCGCCCAAAATCAGGGTGGAAAATATGACTACACATTTTCGACAGAAATACGAAATAACATCATAAATGGTTCCTACTTTTGATGAGCTTCCATCAGAATGTTGTACAAGTTGTCCTTTGTCCAGAATAATCGTTGTTTGATTGTAGAATGTCCTCTTCACCTGTCGAATTAGCAACCAAAGCTAGCCATGTGGCGCAGAAGTGTCCAACATCACATAACGCAAAGAAAAGAAAATGCCGAAATCGCAATAAACGTTCAAACAACTGATATAAATCGGTTTAAAATAACTACTTTATGATGTTTTTAACACATATATCAAATAAAATCAGAGCCGGAGATATCTAACGTCTATACCGTAAGCTTTTCAGAACGCAATCCAGGGTTCCTTCCCGCGCCTTGCTGAACAAAGGAAATAGTGGTCACGTCATTCCAAAAGCTCTTGTTCGGCCTCAGATCAAGCTAGACACCCCATTCCACCTCTCACTGCCTCGTGACATCTAGTGGAAGGCGTATGCAGTGCATGTAGATCCATAGATTTCAGGCAAATTAATAGGATGGCCCTGGAACAGAGCCTCGATTTCAGATTTTTCACTTCCTTACAGGAAGTTTGCTGCAAAATGAGTTCTGTTTTACTCACAGATATAATTCAAACGGTTTTAGAAACTACAGAGTGTTTTCTATCCAATAGTAATAATAATATGCATATTGTACGAGCAAGAATTGAGTACGAGGCAGTTTAATTTGGGAACGATTTTTTACAAAGTGAAAATAGCGCCCCCCCCTATTGAGAAAAGGTTAAAGAACACATTCTTATTTACAATGACGGCTCGTCGACCAGCCAAACCCGGACAACGCTGGGCCAAATGTTTGCCGCCCAATCACGGCCGGTTGTGATACAGCCTGGAATCGATCCAGGGTGTCTGTAGTGACATCTGAAGCACTGAGATGCAGTATCTTAGACCGCTGTGCCACTCGGGAGCCCCGAAGCATTTATTATTAGCTGTGTGCTAATATTGCCCCATTCCTGTGCTAAGATTCTCAGGAACACTAATCTGTTTTCCTTTACAATGCTCTCAAGCTGTGCAGGACTCGTTAGAGCAGAGAGTGGACATGACCGGGCATAATCAGACTGGGGAGGACAGCACCACAAAATTGAAAGTAATTATGTTATTTTCTACACAAAATTATTGCCTGGTGATCTTCTGATCACTTCCCAATACCTTTCTGAATATTTCAGTCACTTCAAATCATACGTCCTTCAGACTGAAATGCTGTCAAAGTACTGTCAGACTGTCAGACAAAGTACTGTCAGACTGTCTGTAACGATGTTCGTCTGAGGAAGAAGGAGTAGACCAAAGCGCAGCGTGGTACGTGTTCATGATGTTTATTATCACCTGAACACTGAAACAAAAACAAAAGTGGAACAAAACGCAACAGTTCTGTCAGGTACTCACACAAAACAGAAAACAACTACCCACAAAACACAGGTGGGAAAAGGCTACCTAAGTATGGTTCTCAATCAGAGACAACGATAGACAGCTGCCTCTGATTGAGAACCACACCCGGCCAAACACATAGAAATAGAAAACATAGAACAAAAACATAGAATGCCCACCCCAACTCACGCCCTGACCAAACCAAAATAGAGACATAAAAAGGATCTCTAAGGTCAAGGCGTGACACTGTCAGACAAAGTACTGTCAGACAAAGTACTGTCAGACTGTCAGACAAAGTACTGTCAGACAAAGTACTGTCAGACTGTCAGACAAACTACTGTCAGACTGTCAGACAAAGTACTGTCAGACTGTCAGACAAAGTACTGTCAGACTGTCAGACAAAGTACTGTCAGACAAAGGTTCTATATGCTGTATTACTTTTTTCAGAGAGTGTAATGGTTGGACCATGTCCTATAACCGATTAGTAGGAATTGTCAATGGGTAGGGGCTATGGGTCTATCTGTGATTGACTGTATGACTATTTTAACACACATTTGTAGTGTGTGTAGCGGCAGTGGTCACCAACCATCTTCCTGGAGATCTATTCTCTGGTAGATTTTCACCCCAACCATCACAAATAACACAAATGATTCTGCCAAAGAAGTTGTTGTTGAGAAGCTAGGTGTCGTTGAGAAGCTAGGTGTCGTTGTGAAGCTAGGTGTCGTTGTGAAGCTAGGTGTCGTTGTGAAGCTAGGTGTCGTTGAGAAGCTAGGTGTCGTTGTGAAGCTGGGTGTCGTTGAGAAGCTAGGTGTCGTTGAGAAGCTGGGTGTAGTTGTGAAGCTAGGTGTCGTTGTGAAGCTAGGTGTCGTTGTGAAGCTAGGTGTCGTTGAGAAGCTAGGTGTCGTTGTGAAGCTGGGTGTCGTTGTGAAGCTAGGTGTCGTTGTGAAGCTAGGTGTCGTTGAGAAGCTAGGTGTCGTTGTGAAGCTGGGTGTCGTTGAGAAGCTAGGTGTCGTTGAGAAGCTGGGTGTAGTTGTGAAGCTAGGTGTCGTTGTGAAGCTAGGTGTCGTTGAGAAGCTAGGTGTCGTTGTGAAGCTAGGTGTCGTTGTGAAGCTAGGTGTCGTTGAGAAGCTAGGTGTCGTTGTGAAGCTGGGTGTCGTTGAGAAGCTAGGTGTCGTTGAGAAGCTAGGTGTCGTTGTGAAGCTAGGTGTCGTTGTGAAGCTAGGTGTCGTTGAGAAGCTAGGTGTCGTTGAGAAGCTAGGTGTCGTTGTGAAGCTAGGTGTCGTTGAGAAGCTAGGTGACGTTGAGAAGCTAGGTGTTGTTCTGTGTGCGTGTGTAGTAAGTTTGAAATACTACCTCTTCCACCTTTCACAGATTGTAGTTGTGTATAGTAATGTCACTATTGGAGAAAGCTGGTGATGACAATGTAGATAAAAGCACTAGTTATTTAACTTTCTACCATCGATCACTACTCTGGTGCCGCTCTGGACCTCCTACCTGATTATGTTTAGCTAACACCCTCTAACTTTCACCATCATCTGTTTTCATCCCACAGGAACACCTTACAGAGCTTTAGCACATGTAAAACAATAACTTGAGAAGATACGTCCATGCCGTGATTTAGACTTTCATTATAACCTTGTTTTACGATATGTTTATTATGTTATGTAAATAACTGACAATATAATGTATTCCTGCAGGGGGTGGGTGGATAGGGTCTTCCTGGTGCTTACATCTACGTTATTTATTTGTGAATATTATTTTTCATGCATTATGTATGCCTTTTGTTTTGATGGCAAAACAAAGTAGCCTACACACCTATGGAAGTTTGTCGCTTTTAGGGTCCAACTTCAACTCCAACAGAAAGGTTTAATACCATGTGCCTTTTGTTGTCGTTTTTTTTGAAGGGGTAAGGGGATGGGCTTTAAGTTATTCTATCAGCCAATCAGGGCTGCATATATAACTATATTCAAATTTGTATCCCTATGCCCACACAATCGGACTGAGCCTTTCAGTGACCCAAGGAGGCTCAGGGAAATAAATGATAAAAAATTTATTTTGAGGTATTATATTACAAAAATAAACACATACAGTGATTTATTTGACATAAAGTGATGATTTCGAAAAACATTTAAAAAAGATAGCATGGGGGCTTTAATATTGAAGTCATGCAACAGCCAGGGGATATCTGTGACACCTACAACAGTCTTATGTCCCAGACACCAGGTGATTATACTACAGCCAGAGGACCTTAAATTGTAAGATTTTAACATTTACCAAACCACATTATGAAATACACAATATGAAAAAATAGCCTCCATCTATTTAGAATAGAACAAAATCAATATGTTTTACACCTAAATGTTTCTTTAAACATATTATGGATGAGTTTCTACATCTAGTCATAGTGAATGGGCCATTTTAAAAGCATGTGAAACAGTGTTTTCCTCATATAAGTGGACAGATGATGAGGTAAGGGTTGTGGTTGGGTTGTTCCCTGGAGGAGCTAACTAATTGTTGGAACTAGATGGGGAACTGGAAGGACAGAGACTGCCCACAGTCGCCCACACACAAATGTTACATATTCCAATGAGCAATCTGGTCCGTCTGTATACCAAGAAACTTCACACGATGGGAATTTATTATGCAAGTGATTGTGAACATAAACAAGTCTGTTTTTTGTTAAATAATTCCAGAACATCTCATTATGATATTATGTATTATATAATGTTCTCTATTGCCTGTTTTTTTCAGAAGCTGAAATTGCCAAGGTGAAGATGATTGACAAGGTGAAGATGATTGACAAGGTGGAGATGATTGACAAGGTGGAGATGATTGACAAGGTGGAGATGATTGACAAGGTGGAGATGATTGACATTGGTCATCCATTCTTCTACCGGTAAGATATTGGTATTTCTATCTGTTATACAGAGCTTCTAGAGGAATGACGTTTTCCTGTGTGTCCAGGCCCTCCGATGTAGACCCAAACATCTTGATTGCTAAAAACTATACCTGTTATAGATTTTGCTATTGTCTTCAAAGAGGGAAAATTCCTGTGGAAGTACTGTACCAGTCTAGCTCTCTCCCTATACATTCTGACTATAGTCAGACACTTTCACTTGGTGACTTTCTGTATATATTTAGTGAATTAGTTGACAATTTCTGCAGTTTTGGGTCGAGGATGTTCAATGTCTAATTCAGTCCAAGGGCTGCACTTACATTCAGAGGATCCCCTACTCATTCTCTCATTATCTCAATTCTCTGTGTTCTCATTCTCTCATTCTCCCATTATTTCATTATTTCATTCTCTCATTCTCTCATTCTGTCATTCTCTGTGTTCTCATTCTATCATTCTTTCATTCTGTCATTCTCTCAGTTCTCTCATTCTATCATTCTATCGTTCTCTCTCTCTCATTCTATCATTCTATCATTCTATCTCTCTCATTCTATCATTCTATCATTCTATCATTCTCTCAATCTTTCAATCTGTTCTTCATCTGTTTTAACATAATACATCCTACAGTGTGTCTAATCATCAGATCATAAGTCATGAATATTGAATTATTTTGAGAGGGACTGGATGCTATTTAGCTCTGGCAATAAAAGCTATCTGAGTGATTTAGCTCCTGTGAGTACATGTCTACCAAGAAGGACACCAGAGGACTAATGGTTTGTCTGAATGTGAACTGAATTCAAAAGGCATAGTGATTCGCACAGTTTACACACACACACACACACACACACACACACACACACACACACACACACACACACACACACACACACACACACACACACACACACACACACACACACACACTCAGCCCACACACTCCCCCGTGTTTCCCCTGCCTCTGCTCTCCTCAGATGTAAGACACATGACATTAAAGGGGAGCTCTCAGTGTGGGTTCCTCATATGGGTAGAGTGTATGTGTGTGTGTGTGTCTGTGTGGGAGAGAGAATGAAAGCCAAAGCTCCAGAACCGTAGGCCCATGCTCGCTGTATGTGTGCCCCACCGGAGGCTCTCGTACTGGGATATGCTTACTCCCACGCCGGGGTAGAGGCTGGGGCTGAGTGGGAGAGGGAGTGGGAGGAGATGACAGAGAGAGAAAGGGAGTGGGAGGAGAGGACAGAGAGAGAAAGAGAGGAGAAAGGGAGTGGGTGGGAAGAGTGGGTAGAGGTCGGTGAGTCAGTTGGAACTGCTGCCTCGAACAAGGGAGCTCTCTGCCCTACAACATATAGAAGGTGTTTTAGCTAGCGTACACACACACACACACACACACACACACACACACACACACACACACACACACACACACACACACACACACACACAGAATCTAAATGCAGTTGCTGCATTGAACATTGCATGATTATATTGTGCATTTCTCCAGGTTTCAGTCTCATTGAAAAGCTAATATTAAAAGATTTTTACAGAAAAAGCAGCCAACAAGTGCTCAGCATATGTGGGAACTCCTTCAAGACTGTTGGAAAAGCATTCCAGGTGAACTTGGTTGAGAGAATGCCAAGAGTGTGCAAAGCTGTCATGAAGACAAAGGGTGGATATTTGAAGAATCTCAAATATAAAATAGATTTAGATTTGTTAAAATCTTTTTTGGTTACTACATTATTCCATATGTGTTATTTCAAAGTTTTGATGTTTTCACTATTATTCTATAATTTAGAAAATAGTATATAATAAAGAAAAACCCTTGAATGAGTAGGTATTTTAAAACGTTTGACCGGCAGTGTACAATACATGTAAAGTTCATTAGAGGGTTTGTCATCCTGTCTGTCTGCATTCTACATCTCTTCTCAGGCAGATGTTGCAGCTCAGACACTGTTGGCAGAATACTGCTCTGAGTCCTCTGTGTTCTCACACTTTACCATGTCTTCTATGTGACCTCTATGTTCTCACAGGGCTGTGACGTAATTAAGCAATAAGGCACGGAGGGGTGTGGTATACGGCCAATATACCACGTCTAAGGGCTGTTCTAAAGGACGACGCAAAGCGGAGTGCCTGGATACAGCCCTTAGCCGTGGTATATTGGCCGTATACCATAAACCCCCGAGGAGCCTTATTGCTATTACTAACTGGTTACCAACGTAATTAGAGCAGTAAAAATACATGTTTTGTCAAACCCGTGGTTTACGGTCTGATATACCACAGCTGTCAGCCAATCAGCATTCAGGGCTCGACCACCCAGTTTAAAATAAATTATATATATATTTACATTTGAAGTCGGAAGTTTACATACGCTTAGGTTGGAGTCATTAAAACTCGTTTTTCAACCACTCTACAAATTTCTTGTTAACAAACTATAGTTTTGGCAAGTCGGTGAGGACATCTACTTTTTACATTAAGTAATTTTTCCAGTGGGTCAAAGGTTTACATACACTAAGTTGACTGTGCCTTTAAACAGCTTGGAAAATTCCAGAAAATGATGTCATGTCTTTAGAAGCTTCTTATAGGTAAATTGATATCATTTGAGTCAATTGGAGGTGTACCTGTGGATGTATTTCAAGGCCTACCTTCAAACTCAGTGCATCTTTGCTTGACATCATGGGAAAATCTAAAGAAATCAGCCAAGACCTCAGAAAAAAAATTGTAGACCTCCACAAGTCTGGTTCATCCTTGGGAGCAATTTCCAAATCCCTGAAGGTACCACGTTCATCTGTACAAACAATAGTACACAAGTATAAACACCATGCGACCACGCAGCCGTCATACCGCTCAGGAAGGAGACGCGTTCTGTCTCCTAGAGATGAACGTACTTTGGTGCGAAAAGTGCAAATCAATCCCAGAACAACAGCAAAGGACCTTGTGAAGATGCTGGAGGAAATAGGTACAAAATGATCTATATCCACAGTAAAACGAGTCCTATACCGATATTACCTGATAGGCCGCTCAGCAAGGAAGAAGCCACTGCTCCAAAACTACCATAAAAAAAGCCAGAATACGGTTTGCACCTGACAATGGGGACAAAGATCGTACTTTTTGGAGAAATGTCCTCTGGTCTGATGAAACAGAAATAGAACTGTTTGGCCATAATGACCATCGTTATGTTTGGAGGAAGAAGGGGGAGGCTTGCAAGCTGAAGAACACCATCCCAACCGTGAAGCACGGGGGTGGCAGCATCATGTTGTGGGGGTGCTTTGCTGCAGGAGGGACTGGTGCACTTCACAAAATAGATGGCATCATGAGGTAGGACAATTATGTGGATATATTGAAGCAACATCTCAAGACATCAGTCGGGAAGTTAAAGCTTGGTCCCAAATGGGTCTTCCAAATGGACAATGACCCCAAGCATACTTCCAAAGTTGTGTCAAAATGGCTAAGGACAACAAAGTCAAGGTATTGGAGTGGCCATCACAAAGCCTTGACCTCAATCCTATAGAAAATTTGTGGGTAGAAATGAAAAAGCGTGTGGAAGCAAGGAGGCCTACAAACCTGAATCAGTTACACCAGCTCTGTCAGGAGGAATGGTCCAAAATTCATCCAACATATTGTGTGAAGCTTGTGGAAGGCTACCCAAAACGTTTGACCCAAGTCAAAAAATGTAAAGGCAATGCTACCAAATACTAATTAAGTGTATGTAAACTTCTGACCCACCGGGAATGTGATGAAAGAAATAAAAGCTGAAATAAATCATTATCTCTGCTATTATTCTGACATTTCACATTCTTAAAATAAAGTGGTGATCCTAACTGACCTAAGACAGGGCATTTTTACTAGAATTAAATATCAGGAATTGTGAAAAACTGAGTTTAAATGTATTTGGCTAAGGTGTATGTAAACTTCTGACTTCAACTGTATATACTGTACACACACACACCATGGCTTCCATTAGCCGGTAATAGCAGGTGTTTGGCCGATAAAACATTTGGAAAGCTCATAAATAAAATTGCCGCTGCTCAATTGTCCCTGAGAATAACAAAAAATCCCATTGCGAAGTAATGCATTTTAGTCTATTCATTTATTTAAATACCAGTTGATGTCTATACATTTGACTGGTCATGCTTATTAATCTATAGGTTACTTTGCATCATTTTGTGGAATTAAATTGGTACGTGTACAGTGTATTCGTTATGTATTTTATTAATCTCACGTGTACGACATGCAGATACAGAGCCTTTGAGCAGTAAATCTGTCAGAAAGCGTGAGAGCTGCTGCAGAAGCATCTCAAACAGCAAACATAGGCAACTGATGGCAGGTTTCATCAGCACTTTTCAATGAGCTGGAAGTAGTATGCATTTTGAAAACATACAGTACACTAAATTGTTTGAAACCTGAACTTTTTACTACATATTATGAGGCATGTCTTAGCTTGCTTCAAAGTAGCCAAAATCAGTCATATTAGCAACCCATGCTACTTGTTTCATATTAGACCCTGTTTCTACATTTCTACTGGATTTTTTATTCATATCACATGAAACCGCTCGCACGTATTTTCTCACTAATTGCGTTTTGGAACAAACATTCCAGTCTACTGCCTTGTGTGCATTGCTGCGCTTATAATGTGAAGAAATAGTAGTTGATCAACATTTTAAGATAAACGTTCTGATCTGTTGCATCAGACTCATTGCTTTGTAAGGTTTTATTTTTTAATGTAGCGTAGGCCTACTGATTTTGGGATCTATCATCTGTCCCAGAGTCTGTTTGGAATAGGATATTTCTTTCTCGAAAAGCTGACCAATAAAATAGGTTAACTTTTCTACTATGGGGGATAGTAGATTGACGTAGGTTAGTGATTTTTCTGTTCGTTACTCATCTTGTTGTCTGAGGAAAAGTAAATGTGGACAGTTATTCTAACATCTTCAAAGTGCACATAAGAATTTGGTAAGAAGGACGGCAAATCGTTGCATCCTCAACTTGCATGTTCTGTTAATATGAATTACCATATTGTAAAAGCGCTGTCATTCTGAGCACTGTGGGTGGACGCCCTAATCAGGTTACGCACCCAATGCGTATGGGTCCGGTGAATGTCTCAAAGGTCCGGTAAATTTAAATGCTGCTGGTCAAATGTCCGGTGCCACATTTTCCTAATGGAAACCTAGACAAACACACACACACACACACACACACACACACACACACACACACACACACACACACACACACACACACACACACACACACACACACACACACACACACACACACACACACACACACACACACACACACACACACACATACACACACACACACACACACACACACACACACACACACACACACACACACACACACACACAGCCATTAGTCATAAAGTTGGAGGCACAGAACAGAGGAACAACAGACAGATGCATTACCCTGATCTTTCTCCAACACAGCTTTAGTCATAGTGGACATGACTGTGTGAATTGCAATGTTTGTGGCAAATAACAAAACGCATACAGTATAACACAGTGGCAGGTAGCCTAGTGGTTAAGAGCATTGGGACAGTAACAGAAATGTTGCTGGTTTGAATCCCCGAGCCGACTAGGTAAAAAATGTGTCAATGTTCCCTTGAGCAAGACACTTAACCCTAATTAATCCTGTAAGTCACTCTAGATAAGAATGACTCAAATGTATGCTAATCTGGACTGTGTTCATTAGGGTCTATAATGGAAAAGCAAAATGAGCTTTACCATTATGGTCCCTCCTTGTTTCAGTCCCTTTTCTTCTGTTTGGTGCCTAATGAACACAACCCTACACATGAGACTGTGTAACGTGGCTCTGTTTCCAGAATCATATCATAATCATTTTGTAGAGGAAAACATTGTGTAATCAGAGACCGAACATGAAGGGTGCCGGGTCCAGAAGTCTGGTCCTCACATCCCTCTATCACATGCAATGGCACGAGCCAGAGGACAATACAAGAAAACCAGGAAGTCAAACCAGGGAGGGAGAGACCACTCTGACACTGTGGGGGGGGGGGGGGGGGTCCTGAATTAGGGACACACACATACATATTCACGGACATACATATTCATGCACACACTTCGATACACACATACTCACATAATCAGTTCCTGGATTCCCCTGAGGGAAACAGGAAGTGAGACGTACAGAGACAGCCGTGCACTGCAGGAAGTAGACCCTGTGACATTCCATCCCTGAACAGCTGTGAAAAGAATCCTTTTTTCTCTCTCTCTTTGTCTTTTTCACTATGTATCTATTCAATTTCAATTCAATTTAAGGGCTTTATTGGCTATGGCAACATATGTTTACATTACCAAGACAAGTGAAATAGATAATAAACAAAAGTGAAACAAAGAATAAAAAATGTATAGTAAACATTACACTTACAAAAGTCTCAAAAGAATAAAGACATTTCAAATGTCATATTATGTATACAGTACCAGTCAAAAGTTTGGTCACATCTACTCATTAAAACCTCTTAAGGATCGAGACCTTTTTCTTCAATTTTCGCCTAAAATGACATACCCAAATCTAACTGCCTGTAGGACCAGAACCTGAAGCAAGGATATGCATATTCTTGATACCATTTGAAAGGAAACACTTTGAAGTTTGTGGAAATGTGAAATTAATGTAGGTGAATATGACACATTAAATCTGGTAAAAGATAATACAAACCAAAAAACATTCGTTTTCTACTTTTAATGTTTTTATCATCTTTGAAATGCAAGAGAAAGGCCATAATATAATATTGCAGTTTAGGCGCAATTTATATTTTGGTCGCTAGATGGCAGCAGTGTGTATGCACTGTTTCAGATTGATCCAGTGAAGCATTGCAATATTGCACAGTATTTTGTATCATGTCTGCCCAAATGTGCCGAATTGGTCAATTGATACATTTTCAAGTACATAACTATAGAGAACATACAAAAATTATATGGTAATATAACATTTTAGTTTGCACACTCGCAGGAATGTCATACATGATGGATCATTAACTAACTTTCACACATCTAGATAGCTGGACATGGTGGGTGTGGGGTCAAACTGTAGACCCCAATTCCTACATTTGAATATAAAAATTGATTTTATCAAACTAAACTATGCTACATTTTATCTCTGGGACCCTCAGGATGACAAATCAGAGCCAGATTAATGTAAGTACATTATTTACCTTCAGAGGTGAATGTATCAAACCAGTTGCCGCGATTAAAGGTGGTTTGTTGTTTTTGCACTCTCCTCAAACAATAGCATTGTATTTTGTCAATGTAATAGCTACTGTAAATTGGACAGTGCAGTTATTAGATTAACAATAATTTAAGCCTTCTGTCCTTATAAGACATGTCTATGTCCTGGAAAGTTTGCTGTTACTTACAACGTCATTCTAGTCACAATTCTAGTCTAAACCATCCCGGTATAGGGACACCGATCCCGAGGGTTTTCTTTATTTTTACTATTTTCTACGTTGTAGAATAATAGTGAAGACATCAAAACTATGAAATAACACACATGGAATCAATATATTTTAGATTTTAGATTCTTCAAAGTAGTCACCCTTTGCCTTGATGACAACTTGCACACTATTGGCATTCTCTCAACCAGTTTCATGAGGTACCTGGAATGCATTTAAATTAACAGGTGTGGGAGAGGTTGGAGGGAGGGGTGTGTGTGGGGGTTTTTGTGAGAGAGAGAGAGAGAGCGAGACAGAGCAGGAAACCCTGCTCGGTGTGGCAGAGGAGAATGGAATGTTTAAAAAGAACACGCTTCGCCTGCAAACGTCCAGGATGAGGGCGTCTGCTCGTCCCACTGTGTCTGTGTGTGTGGGGGGTGGAGAGGGAGGCTGTGACTCTCATGTTGGCTTGCCCACTCACAGATACATGAGGGGAAGCCTGACCAAAGAAACAAGGAAATTAACTGTGTGTATGTAGAGGTAGACTAGAGACAGAGAGGACACCCATGGTGAGAGAGAGAGAGAGAGAGAGAGAGAGAGAGAGAGAGAGAGAGAGAGAGAGAGAGAGAGAGAGAGAGAGAGAGAGAGAGAGAGAGAGAGAGAGAGAGAGAGAGAGAGAGAGAGAGAGAGAGAGAGAGAGAGGGAGAGAGAGAGAGAGAGAGAGAGAGAGAGAGAGAGAGAGAGAAGAGCCATCAGCTGCATTTCCTCTGACACCTTGTTTCTTGGAAGGGGAAAAGGAAGAGAGGAGTTAAGGAGACGGAATGGGACACAGAGGCAGACTAGTAGGCTCCTTTAAAGAGTCTCACACACACCTTCAGGGCACCACTCGACACACACATACTCTGCCACCTTCAATCCACCTCCCACACAGTGTGTACCACCCACACACACGTCCACCCATCTACAGAGCGCCACTGTCTTTAAACCCACCCTCACTACATCATACCCCACCCAGACCAACAAGACCACCCACGTCACGCCAAACACAACGGATCAATTCCTCTTGCTTTGTATACAGGAGTACTACTATTAATATAGTGGTACTACTTAATCTATTACTACCACTATGACTACTACCCCAGTAGTCAAAACTGATTGATATAATGACTATATAGTATTACTACGACTTCATCTGTTACTACCACTATGACTACTACCCTGTCTGATTCAAATAAGGGTTTTGATTTTGGTCTTAAACTGGTTGTTATGACGTCACTTCAACCAACTTTTGCCTGCTGGGACTACTAGTACTATTAGTACTACTATTAGTACTACTACACACTACTTGTAGAATGATTCTACTACATAACGTTAGTCATGTGCTGGTCGTCCCTGGTATACTTTGTGTGTCGTGTCTGGCTCAAGGCAAGGTCTCTGTGCTCACTGCAGTGTGTTAATCAGCCCAGGGCTTCCATGGAACTGTCTGTCTGCTTCTCACTGTGCTTTTAAAAGAGCAGGACAGAAAGACCAGACATACTGACACCCTCACTCACTCACACATCCACACACCCGGGAGGCCAGTGGGGTAGAAGGTTAAACAAGCGGTGCTATCTGGAGAGAGAGAGAGAGAAGGCAGTGTGACTATGACATCATGGCTGCATCTCTCACTCTGCTCCCTCCATCTCTCCATCTCTCTGCTCCCTCTGTCCCTCTGTCACTCTGCTCCCTCTAATCCCTCTGTCCCCTTATTCCTCTGTCACGCTGCTCCCTCCATCTCTCCATCTCTCTGCTCCCTCTGTCTTTCTGTCACTCTGCTCCCTCTAATCCCTCTGTCCCCTTATTCCTCTGTCACTCTGCTCCCTCCATCTCTCCATCTCTCTGCTCCCTCTGTCCCTCTGTCACTCTGCTCCCTCCATCTCTTCATCTCTCTGCTCCCTCTGTCTTTCTGTCACTCTGCTCCCTCGGTCACTCTGCTCCACCTATCTCTCTGTCCCCCTATTCCTCTGTACCTCTGCTCCCTCCATCTCTCAATCTCTCTGCTCCCTCTGTACCTCTGTCCCTCTGTCCTTCTGCTCCCTCTGTCCTTCTGCTCCCTCTGTCCTTCTGCTCCCTCTGTCCTTCTGCTCCCTCTGTCCTTCTGCTCCCTCTGTACCTCTGTCCCTCTGTCCTTCTGCTCCCTCTGTCCTTCTGCTCCCTCTGTCCCTCTGCTCCCTCTGTTCTTCTGCTCCCTCTGTCCTTCTGCTCCCTCTGTCCTTCTGCTCCCTCTGTTCTTCTGCTCCCTCTGTCCTTCTGCTCCCTCTGTTCTTCTGCTCCCTCTGTCCTGCTGCTCCCTCTGTCCTTCTGTTCCCTCTGTCCTTCTGCTCCCTCTGTCCTTCTGCTCCCTCTGTCCTTCTGCTCCCTCTGTCCTTCTGCTCCCTCTGTTCTTCTGTTCCCTCTGTTCTTCTGCTCCCTCTGTCCTTCTGCTCCCTCTGTCCTTCTGCTCCCTCTGTCCTTCTGCTCCCTCTGTCCTTCTGCTCCCTCTGTTCTTCTGCTCCCTCTGTCCTTCTGCTCCCTCTGTCCTTCTGCTCCATCTGTCCTTCTGCTCCCTCTGTCCTTCTGCTCCCTCTGTCCTTCTGTTCCCGCTGTCCTTCTGTTCCCTCTGTTCTTCTGCTCCCTCTGTCCTTCTGCTCCCTCTGTCCTTCTGCTCCCTCTGTCCTTCTGCTCCCTCTGTCCTTCTGCTCCCTCTGTCCTTCTGTTCCCTCTGTTCTTCTGCTCCCTCTGTCCTTCTGCTCCCTCTGTCCTTCTGCTCCCTCTGTCCTTCTGCTCCCTCTGTCCTTCTGCTCCCTCTGTCTTTCTGCTCCCTCTGTCCTTCTGTTCCCTCTGTCCTTCTGCTCCCTCTGTCCTTCTGCTCCCTCTGTCCTTCTGTTCCCTCTGTCCTTCTGTTCCCTCTGTCTTTCTACTCCCTCTGTCCTTCTGCTCCCTCTGTCCTTCTGCTCCCTCTGTCCTTCTGTTCCCTCTGTTCTTCTGCTCCCTCTGTCCTTCTGCTCCCTCTGTCCTTCTGCTCCCTCTGTCCTTCTGCTCCCTCTGTCCTTCTGTTCCCTCTGTTCTTCTGCTCCCTCTGTCCTTCTGCTCCCTCTGTCCTTCTGTTCCCTCTGTTCTTCTGCTCCCTCTGTCCTTCTGCTCCCTCTGTCCTTCTGCTCCCTCTGTCCTTCTGCTCCCTCTGTCCTTCTGCTCCCTCTGTCTTTCTGCTCCCTCTGTTCTTCTGCTTCCTCTGTCCTTCTGCTCCCTCTGTTCTTCTGTTCCCTCTGTCCTTCTGTTCCCTCTGTCCTTCTGTTCCCTCTGTCCTTCTGTTCCCTCTGTTCTTCTGCTCCCTCTGTCCTTCTGCTCCCTCTGTCCTTCTGTTCCCTCTGTTCTTCTGCTCCCTCTGTTCTTCTGCTCCCTCTGTCCTTCTGCTCCCTCTGTCCTTCTGTTCCCTCTGTTCTTCTGCTCCCTCTGTCCTTCTGCTCCCTCTGTCCTTCTGCTCCCTCTGTCCTTCTGCTCCCTCTGTCCTTCTGTTCCCGCTGTCCTTCTGTTCCCTCTGTCCTTCTGTTCCCTCTGTCCTTCTGCTCCCTCTGTCCTTCTGTTCCCTCTGTCCTTCTGTTCCCTCTGTCCTTCTGTTCCCTCTGTCCTTCTGCTCCCTCTGTCCTTCTACTCCCTCTGTCCTTCTGCTCCCTCTGTCCTTCTACTCCCTCTGTCCTTCTACTCCCTCTGTCCTTCTGTTCCCTCTGTCCTTCTGTTCCCTCTGTCCTTCTGCTCCCTCTGTCCTTCTGCTCCCTCTGTCCTTCTGCTCCCTCTGTCCTTCTGCTCCCTCTGTCCTTCTGCTCCCTCTGTCCTTCTGCTCCCTCTGTCCTTCTGCTCCCTCTGTCCTTCTGCTCCCTCTGTCCTTTTGTTCCCTCTGTCCTTCTGTTCCCTCTGTCTTTCTACTCCCTCTGTCCTTCTGCTCCCTCTGTCCTTCTGCTCCCTATGTCTCTGGGCTAGATGACACCGCCAGCCTAATATAATAATCAGCAAGTCTGCCATACAGACAGACACACATACAGACAGACACACAACCAGGGACAGGGGTCTGGTCTGGCACGCTCTCTCTCGGCTGAGGCTCTGTTACATCAGCCTGTCCTCAGCTGACTGAGACATTCCAACATGGCTGTGAAAGAGTCTTATTTAGAGAGGAAGTGTGTGTGTGTGTGTGTGTGTGTGTGTGTGTGTGTGTGTGTGTGTGTGTGTGTGTGTGTGTGTGTGTGTGTGTGTGTGTGTGTGTGTGTGTGTGTGTGTGTGTGTGTGTGTGTGTGTGTGTGTGTGTGTGTGTGTGTGTGCGCGTGCGTGTGTGCGCGTGTGCGAGTGCGTGGGCACATTTCCATGGGATCATTGTCATCACAGGCTAAAGGTATCCTCTGTGCTCTGCAGTGTGACGCCACTAGGTTATTGATTGTGTGTTTTGGCTTCATGTTGCTATGACTGTCAATGACCTGATAGCCTGAGGCGTCTGCAATATATTGACACCGTAGATCACAAACAAGTTAAGTTAACATATTACAGTTGCATTGATTATTTTTACCATTATTGAGTCGTTCCACCAATTCGGTGCCTTTTGAGATGTGTAACTTGGTGAGGAAAAAAACATTTGATTTCACCTAATTTTACCATTCTGTCATAAAGAGTACACGTTCAACTTCATAAAAAAACATGTTTTCCAATTGCAAGATGTTAAATAAATAAATTACTATATTAAGTGCTTATTAAGTGCCAAATAAAGCTATAAATCCTCATATGACAGCAGTTAAATGCAAACTTTGTTTGAAAAAAATCTAGCCTGTCTGTCCATGGTTAACAGGGTTGACCGTAACATGGCTGACCGTAACAGGGTTGACCGTAACAGGGCTGACCGTAACATGGCTGACCGTAACAGGGTTGACCGTAACAGTGCTGCCCGTAACAGGGCTGACCGTAACAGGGTTGACCGTAACAGGGTTGACCGTAACAGTGCTGCCCGTAACAGGGCTGACCGTAACAGGGTTGACCGTAACAGGGTTGACCGTAACATGGCTGACCGTAACAGGGCTGACCGTAACAGGGTTGACCGTAACAGGGTTGACCGTAACAGGGTTGACCGTAACAGGGCTGACCGTAACAGGGCTGACCGTAACAGGGCTGACCGTAACAGGGCTGACCGTAACAGGGATGACCGTAACAGGGCTGACCGTAACATGGCTGACCGTAACAGGGTTGACGTGTTCTGCTCTAATGGATCACAAAACACCACAAAACGTCCATAGAGAGTAGAACCAGCCCACCTGCTTTCACACTATCATTTGACGAGTAGATGTTCAATGTGTCTTCTGATAAAAATAATTGCAAGGAATAGTATCACCATATTGAAATGAGAGTTTAGTTCACAGGGTGACCTTAAAATGAATCACTAATCACGTGAAATAAATACTTTATAATTACTTTGACAAAGCAACAAAATAACTAGGTCTTTACATTGATGGGAAAAACTTTGAGAAATGTCGGGGTGTAGTTGGTTAAAGTCTTCCTGGAAGTCAAAGGGTGCACAGAATACTGAATTATGACACTTTAACACGTCTTTATTTTTTAATTTTTTTATCTGATTTATTGAATTCTGACATCCCGCCAACTGGAAGCAACTGTGGGAAGCATTGGAGTCAACATGGGCCAGCATTGTGGGCGGGGGGTAGCCTGGTGGGTAGGAATGTTTTGGCCAGGTTGAAGGCCGCTTCATCAACAAAAATATACTTGTGATGTTCACAGCAGCATCAAACACCAACACCCTTTAAAAATGTATTGTGGTTAGTTATTTTTACAGTGTAGTTCCAGGATGATATTGTGAAGTAGCATGTGCATTAATAGTAACAGTAATACAGTATATAGTGCTGTACCTGAACATACTCTGTCTGCTGTTGTTTCACCTGGTCGTTGTTTCTCTCCAAAAGGCACCAGATAAATGTGCTTCGTCTGTCATTCCTGTCTCTCACCATTTCCACCACGGCCCACTCCTGCTGATCGGTCAGCACCCGGCCACGGACAACACCATGCGGTCTTCTGTCCATTCTGACGGTAGAACAGAGTTTACTGTCAATAGATCATACTGGAACAATACTGGAACATGTTTAGTGAATTTACATGCATTACAACGTCAATTACTGTAAATGTAACGGTGAAGCATAGTTCACATCCTGCAGACTAACCAGTCTCTGACAGGATCCATGCCCACCTCTTTGACAGGGCCCATGCCCATCTCTTTGACAGGGCCCATGCCCATCTCTGACAGGATCCATGCCCACCTTTTTGACAGGGCCCATGCCCATCTCTGACAGGATCCATGCCCACCTCTTTGACAGGGCCCATGCCCACCTCTTTGACAGGGCCCATGCCCACCTCTTTGACAGGATCCATGCTCACCTCTTTGACAGGATCCATGCCCACCCCTTTGACAGGATCCATGCCCACCTTTTTGACAGGATCCATGCCCACCTCTTTGACAGGATCCATGCTCACCTCTTTGACAGGATCCATGCCCACCTCTTTGACAGGATCCATGCCCACCTCTTTGACAGGATCCATGCCCACCTCTTTGACAGGATCCATGCCCACCTCTTTGACAGGATCCATGCCCACCTCTTTGACAGGATCCATGCCCACCTCTTTGACAGGATCCATGCCCACCTCTTTGACAGGATCCATGCCCACCTCTTTGACAGGATCCATGCCCACCTCTTTGACAGGGCCCATGCCCACCTCTCTGACAGGACCCATGCTCACCTCTTTGACAGGATCCATGCCCACCTCTTTGACAGGATCCATGCCCACCTCTTTGACAGGATCCATGCCCACCTCTTTGACAGGATCCATGCTCACCTCTTTGACAGGATCCATGCCCACCTCTTTGACAGGATCCATGCCCACCTCTTTGACAGGATCCATGCCCACCTCTTTGACAGGACCCATGCCCATCTCTGACAGGATCCATGCCCACCTTTTTGACAGGGCCCATGCCCACCTCTCTGACAGGATCCATGCTCACCTCTTTGACAGGATCCATGCCCACCTCTTTGACAGGACCCATGCCCATCTCTGACAGGATCCATGCCCACCTTTTTGACAGGGCCCATGCCCACCTCTCTGACAGGATCCATGCTCACCTCTGACAGGATCCATGCCCACCTCTTTGACAGGACCCATGCCCATCTCTGACAGGATCCATGCCCACCTTTTTGACAGGGCCCATGCCCACCTCTCTGACAGGATCCATGCTCACCTCTTTGACAGGATCCATGCCCACCTCTTTGACAGGATCCATGCCCACCTCTTTGACAGGACCCATGCCCATCTCTGACAGGATCCATGCCCACCTTTTTGACAGGATCCATGCCCACCTCTTTGACAGGACCCATGCCCATCTCTGACAGGATCCATGCCCACCTTTTTGACAGGGCCCATGCCCACCTCTTTGACAGGATCCATGCTCACCTCTTTGACAGGGCCCATGCCCATCTCTGACAGGATCCATGCCCACCTCTTTGACAGGGCCCATGCCCACCTCTTTGACAGGATCCATGCCCATCTCTGACAGGATCCATGCTCACCTCTTTGACAGGGCCCATGTCCACCTCTTTGACAGGGCCCATGCCCACCTCTTTGACAGGATCCATGCCCACCTTTTTGACAGGATCCATGCCCATCTCTGACAGGATCCATGCCCACCTCTTTGACAGGGCCCATGCCCACCTCTTTGACAGGACCCATGCCCACCTCTTTGACAGGATCCATGCCCACCTCTTTGACAGGATCCATGCCCACCCCTTTGACAGGGCCCATGCCCACCTCCTTGACAGGGCCCATGCCCACCTCTTTCACAGGATCCATGCCCACCTCTTTGACAGGATCCATGCCCACCTCTTTGACAGGATCCATGCCCACCTCTTTGACAGGACCCATGCCCACCTCTTTGACAGGATCCATGCCCACCTCTTTGACAGGATCCATGCCCACCTCTTTGACAGGATCCATGCTCACCTCTTTGCCAGGATCCATGCCCACCTCTTTGACAGGACCCATGCTCACCTCTTTGACAGGATCCATGCCCACCTCTTTGACAGGATCCATGCCCATCTCTGACAGGATCCATGCCCACCTCTTTGACAGGGCCCATGCCCACCTCTTTGACAGGATCCATGCCCACCCCTTTGACAGGGCCCATGCCCACCTCCTTGACAGGGCCCATGCCCACCTCTTTCACAGGATCCATGCCCACCTCTTTGACAGGATCCATGCCCACCTCTTTGACAGGATCCATGCCCACCTCTTTGACAGGACCCATGCCCACCTCTTTGACAGGATCAATGCCCACCTCTTTGACAGGATCCATGCCCACCTCTTTGACAGGACCTATGCTCACCTCTTTGACAGGATCCATGCCCACCTCTTTGACAGGACCCATGCTCACCTCTTTGACAGGATCCATGCCCACCTCTTTGACAGGACCCATGCCCACCTCTTTGACCTCTTTGATCATTATGTATGGTTATCATGTATCATACATGTCATTTAGATATTTATACTTTACAAACACACACTTTTTTTCTGTAGTTCAAAATCCATATGTCTATCCAAATGTGTCCCTCACTTCTACGGTCTTTTAGCCAGTCATGGCTCTGAGTCATGCTAGCTAAACCACACTAACGCTAGCTAGCTAACATACTGTAGCTGAGAGTCACCCACTGAACACAATGAGTCTTTATAAACCAAGGTTGAAGCAAAGCAGATTTGTATGTAACATCACGGAGAAGAAAAAATACTTTCTAAATAATGGGCCATTTAGTTATTATAAAAATGAGCAAACGCTGTGTGCATTAAGGAAATAGAAGCCTGGCTCAAATAGAAGCCTGGCTCAAATAGAAGCCTGGCTCAAATAGAAGCATCTCTAAAAAGCGCCTGTTGTGTTCAGCGAATTAAGCATATAAACGCCCAGGCTATTAATAACATTTTTACAGTATACTGTAAAATGAATATCAGATATTTGTAATTCCAGAACAAGGAATTACATAATTATAACGTACTAATTTACGCAAATATAAATGTAAAATCATTGTTTTTAAATTCACCTATGGGGAAACAAAAGTCAGCTGGTATGAGGTTTACTGAGGTTTCTGTTAACCTTTAACTTTATTTGTTTTATTCATTATACAAATAAACTATATACATTTTATACAGATTTTGTTGAAATAATTTAAAACATGTATTTAGCTGTTCAGAATGAGTACAGTTTAAGAAAACACATTAAGTCTAACATCAAGACTATAAAATAATTAAACACAGCCTCTTCAAACCCCTCTTCTACATAAATATCACTCATCCTAATCAATACCAGAGGAATAGAGGAAACTCTGACATTTCAGTTCTTGCTCCACTATTACACCATTCTAGCTAAATAAAGGTAATTCCAGCTGTTTGTCCCTCACTTCTACGGTCTTTTAGCCAGTCATGGCTCTGAGTCATGCTAGCTAAACCACACTAACGCTAGCTAGCTAACATACTGTAGCTGAGAGTCACCCACTGAACACAATGAGAGACAGACAGAGAGCGTATAGTTTCACTCTGCTGCTGACACATGGCAAGCTGTGATTCACACACACACCCTCACCCACCCTCTGTACATTCTGTAGTAATGGGTTTCCTACAGCCCCACCCAACCGCTATGCATTGTGTAGTAACTGGGTTTTCTTGAGCCCTACCCAGTTACCATTCTCTCTCAATAACAATAACTGTATAGAAAATTCCAGAACTTTAAATGTATATTATACTCATATATTTTGACCTGATTTTAAATGAGCTAATTCATTGGCTACTTCAGTAATTGAGATGTCCTACTTCAGTCCATGTCTTTTGAAAGAGTAGATTTGTATTACTAGTGTGTATAAATCTGTAGTAACCTGAAGAGCCCCTACAACCTGACTACAGCCTTACACACACAGCTCTTCTGGCTTTTCAAATCAAGACCACTTTACTTTTTGCACAGTTCTGCCACTGAACACGGTCTGGTGTCTCTGTACTTGTGCTGATTGGCTGAGTTAGCCAAAAACGCCAGTGCTTAGTATCATGAGCAGGCATTTCTATTGGAGTGGCAGTTTCCGAGCTCCTTCCTATATCTCTACTCTTGGTAACAGAGTGAGGAAAGGTATGGTTGTGAGAAGGTTATATGGAGGTGAGGACTGGCAGATGAAGATGTTCTTTCTTTCGTTTTCATGTTCTCTCTCTACTGGACATCCAAGCTTCTGTCTTGTACGTGTCATTTGTGCTTTAGTGTCTGACATCTCAGCTTATTTTCCCATTTCTCAGGTGTCACAGAGGTGATTGACTGCAAGTCCAGGTACTTTCTCTGTGGTGTAGACTAGAGACAGTAAAGGGGGAGCCGTCACTGTAGATAGGAGAGAAGTGCAGGGGTCTTGTCTGTGATCTACGGGACTCTCTCACTGTTCATTTCAATCAATCGTCAGAACCATGTGGACGTCTCTTAGCTGATAACGAGACCTCTCCTCTCCCTCTCTTTTTTTCTGAATGGGTGTCCTCTCTCTAACCTCTCAATTGAGAGGAGTGTAACAGAACACTGCCCTCCACTGCGATAGGCTCAGCCCCTTTCACCAAGGGACTATAAGAGCTCAGTCTCAGCTCAGAGTGTGTAAGAGAGAGTCTGTCTGTCTGTCTGTCTGTCTGTCTGTCTGTCTGTCTGTCTGTCTGTCTGTCTGTCTGTCTGTCTGTCTGTCTGTCTGTCTGTCTGTCTGTCTGCATCAGAGGGGCTGAGGGAAAGAGAGGGAGGGGGGAGGTAGACAGACAGACAGACAGACAGACAGACAGACAGACAGACAGACAGACAGACAGACAGACAGACAGACAGACACAGACAGACAGACAGACAGACAGACAGACAGACAGACAGACAGACAGACAGACAGACAGACAGACAGGAGAGAGAGGGGGAGGGGGAAGAGAGAGAGATAAATAAATAGGAATAGAAGGGGAGAGAGAGAGGGAGATAAAGAAAGAGGAATAGAAGGGGAGAGAGAGAGGGAGATAAAGAAAGAGGAATAGAGGGGGAAAGAGAGAGATAAAGAAAGAGGAATAGAGGGGGAAAGAGAGAGAGAGATAAAGAAAGAGGGATAGAGGGGGAAAGACAGAGATAAAGAAAGAGGAATAGAGGGGGAAAGAGAGAGAGAGATAAAGAAAGAGGAATACAGGGGGAAAGAGAGAGAGAGATAAAGAAAGAGGAATACAGGGGGAAAGAGAGAGACAGATAAAGAAAGAGGAATACAGGGGGAAAGAGAGAGAGAGTCTTAGTGCTGTAACATGTGATAGTAGTTTTTTCTCGGCAGGGCTGGGTTGTGAGAGCGGGGTCGGGAGCGGGGTCGGCAGTGTGGTGGGAAAGCACCTTTAGCCCAGAGGGACTTAAAGAGAGAGAGAGTGTGTGTATGTTTGTGAGAGTGTGTGTGTGTGTGTGTGTGTGTGTGTGTGTGTGTGTGTGTGTGTGTGTGTGTGTGTGTGTGTGTGTGTGTGTGTGTGTGTGTGTGTGTGTGTGTGTGTGTGTGTGTGTGTGTGTGTGTCGGCTTCAGCACAGCGCTGTCACTTTAAGCCTGTTACTGATTACACTCTGAAGAATGCAACCGAAGGAGAAAAAAAGACTGAAAGAGAAAGGGAGAGGAGAGGAAAGGAGAGGAGAGAGAGAGAGGAGAGGGGGAGAGAGAGAGGGGAGGAGAGGAGAGGAGAGAGAGGAGAGGGGGAGAGAGAGGAGAGGGGGGGAGAGTGAGAGGCAGAGGGAGAGAGAGAGAAAGGAGAGAGAGAGAGAGACGAGTAAGGACAGATTCTTTTGAATTTGGTTTAGTTAAGTTTGGAAGCTAGAGAGACAATTCTCTCTCTTCTCTCCCTGAGAGAGGCAAACTGGAGGGGAACCCCAGATTATCTGACAGAGAGAGAGGGGAGGGGGCAGAGAGAAAGTGGAAGAAGAGGGGAACCGACAGAGAGACAGACCAACACAGAGAGAGAGACAGAGAGAAAGAGAAATGGAGAGGGTTCGGCGAGAAGCTCACAGCCATCAGGAGGAAATGCTCTGAGTAGGTAAGTGGGGGAAAAAAGTCCCAGTTAGCACTGCTGCTTCTGATGGATATCATATGGTCCACGTTAAGGCTGAGAAAACGCTCACTGATCCTCCACAGTCAGACCAGACTAGAGGAAAACTAGAGAAGCTCTCAGACTCAGAATGACACATTTCTTATTGAATAGAAATAGACACTGCACTTAGAAAAACATCTTTGTGACAGAAATCCTTTCTCTGTCAGCCCTGTAATAATATGATGATATGTGTTTATATTTGTGTGAGGTACTCCAGCTGAAAGCTCAGTGAGATATAGTAGTGATTTACTGTAATGTATTGGAGCTGTGCTGGATTGAATAGAGATTACTAGTGTGAATGTTACCTCGGAGTGTTATTAGATTAGTCGGATTACAACGCATCTGATTCACTGTTACATAGCTGTTACATAGCTGTTACATAGCTGTTACATAGCTGATTCACTGTTACATAGCTGTTACATAGCTGTTACATAGCTGTTACATAGCTGTTACATAGCTGATTCACTGTTACATAGCTGTTACATAGCTGTTACATAGCTGTTACATAGCTGTTACATAGCTGATTCACTGTTACATAGCTGTTACATAGCTGTTACATAGCTGTTACATAGCTGATTCACTGTTACATAGCTGTTACATAGCTGTTACATAGCTGTTACATAGCTGTTACATAGCTGATTCACTGTTACATAGCTGTTACATAGCTGTTACATAGCTGATTCACTGTTACATAGCTGTTACATAGCTGTTACATAGCTGATTCACTGTTACATAGCTGTTACATAGCTGTTACATAGCTGTTACAAAGCTGATTCACTGTTACATAGCTGTTACATAGCTGTTACATAGCTGATTCACTGTTACATAGCTGTTACATAGCTGATTCACTGTTACATAGCTGTTACATAGCTGTTACATAGCTGTTACAAAGCTGATTCACTGTTACATAGCTGATTCACTGTTACATAGCTGATTCACTGTTACATAGCTGTTACATAGCTGTTACATAGCTGATTCAATGTTACATAGCTGTTACATAGCTGTTACATAGCTGATTCAATGTTACATAGCTGATTCACTGTTACATAGCTGTTGCATAACTGTTACAAAGCTGTTACATAGATGTTACATAGCTGATTCACTGTTACATAGCTGATTCACTGTTACATAGCTGTTACATAGCTGTTATATAACAGTTACATAGCTGTTACATAGTCATAGACTGTAATAGCATGTATAGCTTGTACATTGATAGAATTAAATGGATACAGAAGTATGACAGAGCTCTTATGCTGTCTCCAAATGTGAGTTATTTAAATAAGCTGTGAAGGGCACAGTATAGGGCAAAGGTAAAAAAAAAAAAATGCATTAGGATATCAGTCATTGTGTTGCTAATGTCTGTTTTATTGGTTCTATGCAGTCATTGACTTGTTCTGTTGGGTTGATACTGTATGTAGTTGAGAATAGGAATGTTGTATAGTTTCCTGTCTATGGACCCCCCCCCTCCCCATCCTCTGTCATGTTGACTCCCCTATAAATTGGGGTAAATGGTACAGTCCACTCCTTTTACCCAGTGGCAGAAGGCATGAATGAACTCCGAGCACGAGGAGATGGGAGGGGGGGGTGGGGTGTAGAAGGGGAAGTGAATGTATATACTGTAACTCAGTATGTTTCTTTATGAATGGGTAGTCTGAGCGGACAATCTTATTGGTTGAGAGAAGAGCAGGGTTTCTGAATGGACAGTAGGGTTCAGTCGCCTGTGTTTAGAGCCACCTTCTGCGGTCGCCTGTGTTCAGAGTTGCCTTCTGCAGTCGCCTGTGTTTAGAGTGACCTTCTGCTGTCGCCTGTGTTTAGAGTGACCTTCTGCGGTCGCCTGTGTTTAGAGTCACCTTCTGCGGTCGCCTGTGTTTAGAGTCACCTTCTGCGGTCGCCTGTGTTTAGAGTCACCTTCTGCGGTCGCCTGTGTTTAGAGTCACCTTCTGCGGTCGCCTGTGTTTAGAGTCACCTTCTGCGGTCGCCTGTGTTTAGAGTGACCTTCTGCGGTCGCCTGTGTTTAGAGTGACCTTCTGCGGTCGCCTGTGTTTAGAGCCACCTTCTGCTGTCGCCTGTGTTTAGAGTCACCTTCTGCTGTCGCCTGTGTTTAGAGTCACCTTCTGCGGTCGCCTGTGTTTAGAGTCACCTTCTGCTGTCGCCTGTGTTTAGAGTCACCTTCTGCGGTCGCCTGTGTTTAGAGTCACCTTCTGCGGTCGCCTGTGTTTAGAGTCACCTTCTGCGGTCGCCTGTGTTTAGAGTCACCTTCTGCGGTCGCCTGTGTTTAGAGTCACCTTCTGCGGTCGCCTGCGTTTAGAGTCACCTTCTGCGGTCGCCTGTGTTTAGAGTGACCTTCTGCGGTCGCCTGTGTTTAGAGTCACCTTCTGCGGTCGCCTGTGTTTAGAGTCACCTTCTGCTGTCGCCTGTGTTTAGAGTCACCTTCTGCGGTCGCCTGTGTTTAGAGTCACCTTCTGCGGTCGCCTGTGTTTAGAGTCACCTTCTGCGGTCGCCTGCGTTTAGAGTCACCTTCTGCGGTCGCTGTGTTTAGAGTCACCTTCTGCGGTCGCCTGTGTTTAGAGCCACCTTCTGCGGTCGCTGTGTTTAGAGTGACCTTCTGCGGTCGCCTGTGTTTAGAGTCACCTTCTGCGGTCGCCTGTGTTCAGAGTCACCTTCTGCAGTCGCCTGTGTTTAGAGTGACCTTCTGCGGTCGCCTGTGTTTAGAGTCACCTTCTGCGGTCCCCTGTGTTTAAAATCAAATCAAATGTATTTGTCACATACACATAGTTAGCAGGTGTTAATGCAAGTGTAGCGAAATGCTTGTGCTTCTAGTTCCGACCATGCAGTAATATCTAACAAGTAATATAACCTAACAATTTCACAACTACTACCTTATACACACACAAGTGTAGAGGAATGAATAAGAATATGTACATAAAAATATATGAATGAGTGATGACCGAATGGCATAGGCAAGATGCAGTAGATGTTATAGAGTACAGTATATACATATGAGATGAGTAATGTAGGGTATGTAAACATATAAAAGTGGCATTATTTAAAGTGGCTAGTGGTACATTACATCAAGATGGCAAGATGCAGTAGATGGTATAGAGTACAATATATACATATGAGATGAGTAATGTCACCTTCTGCGGTCGCCTGTGTTTAGAGCCACCTTCTGCGGTCGCCTGTGTTTAGAGCCACCTTCTGCGGTCGCCTGTGTTTAGAGCCACCTTCTGCGGTCGCCTGTGTTTAGAGCCACCTTCTGCGGTCGCTGTGTTTAGAGCCACCTTCTGCTGTCGCCTGTGTTTAGAGTCAACTTCTACTGTCGCCTGTGTTTAGAGTCACCTTCTGCTGTCGCCTGTGTTTAGAGTCACCTTCTGCTGTCGCCTGTGTTTAGAGTCACCTTCTGCTGTCGCCTGTGTTTAGAGTCACCTTCTGCTGTCGCCTGTGTTTAGAGTCACCTTCTGCGGTCGCCTGTGTTTAGAGCCACCTTCTGCGGTCGCCTGTGTTTAGAGTCACCTTCTGCTGTCGCCTGTGTTTAGAGCCACCTTCTGCGGTCGCCTGTGTTTAGAGCCACCTTCTGCGGTCGCCTGTGTTTAGAGTCACCTTCTGCGGTCGCCTGTGTTTAGAGCCACCTTCTGCGGTCGCCTGTGTTTAGAGTCACCTTCTGCGGTCGCCTGTGTTTAGAGCCACCTTCTGCGGTCGCATGTGTTCAGAGCCACCTTCTGCTGTCGCCTGTGTTTAGAGCCACCTTCTGCGGTCGCCTGTGTTTAGAGTCACCTTCTGCGGTCGCCTGTGTTTAGAGCCACCTTCTGCGGTCGCCTGTGTTTAGAGCCACCTTCTGCGGTCGCCTGTGTTTAGAGCCACCTTCTGCGGTCGCCTGTGTTTAGAGCCACCTTCTGCGGTCGCCTGTGTTTAGAGCCACCTTCTGCGGTCGCCTGTGTTCAGAGCCACCTTCTGCGGTCGCCTGTGTTTAGAGTCACCTTCTGCTGTCGCCTGTGTTTAGAGTCAACTTCTACTGTCGCCTTGCCCTCCCCCAGTTACCAGCTGTTCTGAAAGTTTTGTGTGTGTGTGTGTGTGTGTGTGTGTGTGTGTGTGTGTGTGTGTGTGTGTGTGTGTGTGTGTGTGTGTGTGTGTGTGTGTGCTTATCGTGCCTGCGTGTCCGTTGTGTGTGTGTGTAGGTGTGTGTGTGTGTGCTTATCGTGCCTGCGTGTCCGTTGTGTGTGTGTGTAGGTGTGTGTGTGCTTATCATGCCTGCATGTCCGGTGTGTGTGTGTGTGTGTGTGTGTGTGTGTGTGTGTGTGTGTGTGTGTGTGTGTGTGTGTGTGTGTGTGTGTGTGTGTGTGTGTGTGCGTGTGTATGTGTGTGTGTAGGTGTGTGTGTGCTTATCGTGCCTGCATGTCCGGTGTGTGTGTGTGTGTGTGTGTGTGTGTGTGTGTGTGTGTGTGTGTGTGTGTGTGTGTGTGTGTGTGTGTGTGTGTGTGTGTGTGTGTGTGTGTGTGTGTGTGTGTGTGTGTGTGTGTGTGTGTGTGCTTATCGTGCCTGCGTGTCCGGTCTGTGTGATAGTCCTGATATTGTCGGTATGATGCATAGCCGGTATCTTGATGGTTGAGATTAGATTCTCAGGGGGAATCTGCTCTCTGTCTGATCTCTATACCTACATACTCTTACCTGTCCTACTTGGCAACGTCTCACAGATGGACATTTTGCCATGACAAAGTGTTTTGCTGGTACAGGTAGGATTTATTCATTTGATTATTGGTCATCAGTTCACCGTGCAGTGAGTGTGTTGGCGCTATCTTTGATGACGTCACTATGTGAGGCTCTTCTCACTACAGTCTTTTAAAAAAGCATGCCAAAGGGCTTCTTCTGGTGTCCCCATAGGAGAACCCTTTTAGGTTCCGGGAAGAACCCTTTTAGGTTCCGGGAAGAACCCTTTTTGATTCCAGTTTGAACCCTTTTGGTTTCCGGTAGAACCCTTTTGGGTTCCATGTAGAACTCTCTTTTTCACTCTCTATTGTTCCTTTTGGCATGACCTGACTTGGTTTTGTTTAGACAACAATAGTCACTCTATTGTTGAGTTCAGGCAGAGTTTAACTGGATAACTTAGAAGTCACAAGGGCTGCTCGCTGCATTTGGTTTGATGTACCACACTTGTGTGTGTGTTGGATGGGAGGGGCCTTCTTAAAGGTGTGTTTGTGTACTCAGGTACGATAGGTTTCAATGGTTCTCCACACACCCACCTGGCACTGTGTGTCCCTGTGCCCATATATGGCCATAGCTTTCCTTACCTGGTCCCTCTCTGAGAGTGCGTTGAATTCCAGTGAGACAGAGAGCCGGGCAGAGACGTGAAAGCGGAAGCATGTCATGGAAAGCAAGATGAATGAGCGAGGCCTGAGATCCGTGTTTGAAGAAGTGTTTTTTATCAGGTAGCTAGGACTCCCCCAGGTACATAGTATTCGGATGGGACTCGGTAATCAGTTGGTGTTATAGTGGAACTATCTTCACCCACCATTGACCACACTCACAAGAGACTGAACACTTTTCCCGGCTGATATTGCTACTATGGGAACTCTCATTAATTGTACTTTTTAAAGGAAATTGTCTGGAAATGTATGTATGGCCAGTCAGTCAGCTATTCAGGTTAGAATGAAGTCTGCTGAAAGTTTAAGGAAGGTAGAATGTGTGTCTGTCTCTGATAGAGAGTTCACCTTCTGAAAGGTGCCTGAAGGTGCCTGAAGGCGTGGCTTTACGTCGTTCATTTTTTTCAACAGGTTTTACACCAACACACCCTCTATGGATAACAATGACTACAGCAGTAGGATCATACTTACCTGGCAAGGGAGATACTGTGATCAAGAAGGCGGTTCACCCAGGGCGAGGCTCAGCCATTGCACTCCGGCTGTGCTGACCCCTGCGAATTTCCCAAATGTGGAAATCTCGATTGCATAATTTCTGGACTGTGTTCGGGCTCTCCCCTGTTAAAAAAACTAAAATAACAACAGTAGGGAAGTGTGTGCTGTTACGTCTCTATGGGGCAGTGTAAGAGGGAGAGAGAGACGGGGGAGCTGGGAACTGTATCTAAAACAATGGGAATACTCTGGGATTGGGAAGGTTGTGGGAAAAGGGATGGCAGGGACCTTTGATGTTCCATGACCTCCATGTCTCCATAGACCAGGAAATGGCTAATCGGAGCCGCTGGCTTTCCTCTCTCTGGTTGGACGGTTCCTCAGATCAGACTCTCCAGATCTGGACACGTTGAAGCTGAGAACTAGTATCTGATTGGCCGCTGCTCTGAAAGAATGACATGGTAGTTGGTGCTGAAAGAGGACCAGAGAGTGTGGTGCTGTAGACTAAGGGTTGTTTATGGATCTCTGGTTTGAAGTTCATTTAGTGGAAAAGCGACTTGTGTCTCTCAACTCTGGATGAAAAGAGCTCTCAACTCTGGATGAAAAGAGCTCTCAACTATGGATGAAAAGAGCTCTCAACTCTGGATGAAAAGAGCTCTCAACTATGGATGAAAAGAGCTCTCAACTATGGATGAAAAGAGGAAACCATAGAAATAAAGATTAATCCTACACACACCCACTGTCGTCCCAACGAACACATCTTACACACACACACATCCTACACACACACATCCTACACACACCCACTGTCGTCCAAACTAACACATCCTACACACACACACATCCTACACACACCCACTGTCGTCCCAACGAACACATCCTACACACACACACATCCTACACACACACACACATCCTACACACACCCACTGTCGTCCTAACGAACACATCCTACACACACCCACTGTCGTCCCAACGAACACATCCTACACACACACACATCCTACACACACACACACATCCTACACACACCCACTGTCGTCCTAACGAACACATCCTACACACACACACATCCTACACACACACACACATCCTACACACACCCACTGTCGTCCTAACGAACACATCCTACACACACACATCCTACACACACCCACTGTCGTCCTAACGAACACATCCTACACACACCCACTGTCGTCCCAACGAACACATCCTACACACACACACATCCTACACACACACACACATCCTACACACACACACACTGTCGTCCCAACGAACACATCCTACACACACACACATCCTACACACACACACATCCTACACACACACTGTCGTCCTAACGAACACATCCTACACACACACACATCCTACACACACACATCCTACACACACACACACATCCTACACACACCCACTGTCGTCCCAACGAACACATCCTACACACACACACATCCTACACACACACATCCTACACACACACACATCCTACACACACACATCCTACACACACACACATCCTACACACACACATCCTACACACACCCACTGTCGTCCTAACGAACACATCTTACACACACACACACATCCTACACACACCCACTGTCGTCCTAACGAACACATCCTACACACACACACATCCTACACACACACATCCTACACACACACACATCCTACCCACACACACTGTCCTCCCAACTCACCCTCACCCACTCACACATCTTTTCACCCCTTCTTTGTCATTCTTCACTATGTTTATGTAACCGGAGTGAAATGGCTAGCTAGTTAGCGGGGTGCGCGCTAATAGCGTTTCAATCGCGCTGAGACCTTGAAGTAGTTGTTCCCCTTGCTCTGCAAGAGCCGTGACTTTTGTGGAGAGATGGGTAACGATGCTTAAGAGGGTGTCAGTTGTTGATGTGTGCAGAGGGTCCCTGGTTCGAGCCCAGGTACATACTGTTACATTTATACTGTGTTCTATATAAACCTTTTTTGCCTACTGTAGGATCATGTTGGTTTTGGATGCTTGCTAGCTTTCAGGAATCTTAAAGTGTTGTAGATGTGCTAACCTACTGTATCTAAAAATCTGATGTTTTTTTGCTTTGGTCACTGGAACCTGGACTAGTGTAGGTCTGTGTGAACAGGAAAACATCTGTCTGTATGGTGTGACTGTGCTTCCATTGACCTTGTTCTGGTCAATAAGACTTGTGTCCCTCTCAACCGTACTGTTCTGGGTTTCACTGGAAATAACCGATCCCTTTAAACACACTTGACCCTTTCTGATCAGTCACACTGGCAGAATCACACGCACGCACGCACGCACGCACGCACGCACGCACGCACGCACGCACGCACGCACTCACAAACAAACAAACAAACAAACATACAAAGCATCATCAATGGATGGAAAGAAGCAGATCAGAGAGAGAGGGAGAGTGGAACATATCAGCTTACCATGTAAACTGAGTCTAACTGGTTCAGGGCTGTTGCCACACAATCATATAATACACACGTTTTCATGGGTTTGCACTACACCGTATGTCTTGGTCAAGTTATGATCACGCCTGATCTGTTGTGTTGTGGGTTAGCAAGTGTCAGAGCAGTCGTGTGTGTGAATACCAAGCCACAGCCACTAGACTGACCATGCTCTTATCAGCACTGAAGACGCCATACTCCCCTGAACGACCACTACACTACACTGGTTCCTCCATGTTGAGTTTGAGTTTGAGTTTATTTTTACAGGGACAGTGCACATTAATCAACGTTTCAGTAAAAGTGCCGGTTTTAGCCAGCCGGCTAATTTTCAACCGCAGTCCCTGGGCAGGTTATTAAAAACAATTACAATATAGACAATAGCAACATAGAACAAGACATAGCATACAGACATAGCAACATAGAACAAAAAGCAGCAAGACAAAATTCATAAAAGCAACAAAGTGTCTACGGGTGATGTTCTCTTCCTTAATTCAAAAAATGTTGTATCACTAAATTGACCCCGACCACGCTGTGTAGCTTGGGTAATTCATGGATTGATAGATTGATTGACAACCCTAGTTCTGTAGTGCTGTCCTCTCCTCTCTCTCTCTCTCTCTCAATCCTCCATTTCTCGCTTTATAACCCCCCCCCCCCCCCCCCCCCCTCTGTGTGCAATGTCCCGGGTTCCTCTCAGTTCATTCATGCAGATCCAGGAAGTGCATTCCTCGACACATCCCCAGGCCGTGCTCCGTCACCCCGCCCGTCCCTGCCACCCTACCACACACAGCACTGCCCAGTAGTTTCTAGATGGCCGCGCTAGAAAGGACAGTTACAATATCATCAGAACAGATGAGCATGTGCATAAGCGATAAGTGTCATTGACTAGATAAAATACAGAAGTTTAGCCCATGTCGTTGACTAGATAAAATACTGAGAAGTTTGGCCCATGTCATTGACTAGATAAAATACTGAGAAGTTTGGCCCATGTCATTGACTAGATAAAATACTGAGAAGTTTGGCCCATGTCATTGACTAGATAAAATACTGAGAAGTTTGGCCCATGTCATTGACTAGATAAAATATTGAGAAGTTTGGCCCATGTCATTGACTAGATAAAATACTGAGAAGTTTGGCCCATGTCATTGACTAGATAAAATATTGAGAAGTTTGGCCCATGTCATTGACTAGATAAAATACAGTTTAGCCCATGTCGTTGACTAGATAAAATATTGAGAAGTTTGGCCCATGTCATTGACTAGATAAAATACTGAGAAGTTTGGCCCATGTCATTGACTAGATAAAATACTGAGAAGTTTGGCCCATGTCATTGACTAGATAAAATACTGAGAAGTTTGGCCCATGTCATTGACTAGATAAAATACTGAGAAGTTTGGCCCATGTCATTGACTAGATAAAATACTGAGAAGTTTGGCCCATGTCATTGACTAGATAAAATACTGAGAAGTTTGGCCCATGTCATTGACTAGATAAAATACTGAGAAGTTTGGCCCATGTCATTGACTAGATAAAATACTGAGAAGTTTGGCCCATGTCATTGACTAGATAAAATATTGAGAAGTTTGGCCCATGTCATTGACTAGATAAAAGACAGAAGTTTAGCCCATGTCGTTGACTAGATAAAATATTGAGAAGTTTGGCCCATGTCATTGACTAGATAAAATATTGAGAAGTTTGGCCCATGTCATTGACTAGATAAAATACTGAGAAGTTTGGCCCATGTCATTGACTAGATAAAATACTGAGAAGTTTGGCCCATGTCATTGACTAGATAAAATACTGAGAAGTTTGGCCCATGTCATTGACTAGATAAAATACTGAGAAGTTTGGCCCATGTCATTGACTAGATAAAATACTGAGAAGTTTGGCCCATGTCATTGACTAGATAAAATACTGAGAAGTTTGGCCCATGTCATTGACTAGATAAAATACTGAGAAGTTTGGCCCATGTCATTGACTAGATAAAATACTGAGAAGTTTGGCCCATGTCATTGACTAGATAAAATACTGAGAAGTTTGGCCCATGTCATTGACTAGATAAAATACTGAGAAGTTTGGCCCATGTCATTGACTAGATAAAATACTGAGAAGTTTGGCCCATGTCATTGACTAGATAAAATACTGAGAAGTTTGGCCCATGTCATTGACTAGATAAAATACTGAGAAGTTTGGCCCATGTCATTGACTAGATAAAATACTGAGAAATTTGGCCCATGTCATTGACTAGATAAAATACTGAGAAGTTTGGCCCATGTCATTGACTAGATAAAATACTGAGAAGTTTGGCCCATGTCATTGACTAGATAAAATACTGAGAAGTTTGGCCCATGTCATTGACTAGATAAAATACTGAGAAGTTTGGCCCATGTCATTGACTAGATAAAATACTGAGAAGTTTGGCCCATGTCATTGACTAGATAAAATACTGAGAAGTTTGGCCCATGTCATTGACTAGATAAAATACTGAGAAGTTTGGACCATGTCATTGACTAGATAAAATACTGAGAAGTTTGGCCCATGTCATTGACTAGATAAAATACTGAGAAGGTTGGCCCATGTCATTGACTAGATAAAATACTGAGAAGTTTGGCCCATGTCATTGACTAGATAAAATACTGAGAAGTTTGGCCCATGTCATTGACTAGATAAAATACTGAGAAGTTTGGCCCATGTCATTGATTAGATAAAAGACAGAAGTTTGGCCCATGTCATTGACTAGATAAAAGACAGAAGTTTGGCCCATGTCATTGATTAGATAAAAGACAGAAGTTTGGCCCATGTCATTGATTAGATAAAAGACAGAAGTTTGGCCCATGTCATTGATTAGATAAAAGACAGAAGTTTGGCCCATGTCATTGATTAGATAAAAGACAGAAGTTTGGCCCATGTCATTGATTAGATAAAAGACAGAAGTTTGGCCCATGTCATTGATTAGATAAAAGACAGAAGTTTGGCCCATGTCATTGACTAGATAAAAGACAGAAGTTTGGCCCATGTCATTGATTAGATAAAAGACAGAAGTTTGGCCCATGTCATTGATTAGATAAAAGACAGAAGTTTGGCCCATGTCATTGATTAGATAAAAGACAGAAGTTTGGCCCATGTCATTGATTAGATAAAAGACAGAAGTTTGGCCCATGTCATTGATTAGATAAAAGACAGAAGTTTGGCCCATGTCATTGATTAGATAAAAAACAGAAGTTTGGCCCATGTCATTGACTAGATAAAAGACAGAAGTTTGGCCCATGTCATTGACTAGATAAAAGACAGAAGTTTGGCCCATGTCATTGACTAGATGACACATTCAACGCCTCTCTCTTTCTCACTCAACACTGCTACTCCTACGTCAGTCTTGTCATGGGACTCAAATGCATGGAACACCATCACCATGGCAACACTCCGGCCAAAACACTCCGGGACCACAGAGAGGGGAGGGGGGGGGGGGGGGAGAGAGAGAGAGAGAGAGAGAGAGAGAGAGAGAGAGAGAGAGAGAGAGAGAGAGAGAGAGAGAAAGAGAAAAGCTTTGACTATGTAAAGACTCAGTGAGCATAGCCTTGCTATTGAGAAAGGTCGCCGTAGGCAGACCTGGCTCTCAGAAGACAGGCTGTGTGCACACTGCCCACAAAATGTGGAAACTGAGCTGCACTTCCTAACCTCCTGCCAAATGTATGACCATAATTAGAGACACATATTTCCCTCAGATTACACAGATCCACAAAGAAATTAACAAAACAAACCTGATTTTTAAAAACTCCCATATCTACTGGGTGAAATTTCACAGTGTGCCATCACAACAGCAAGATTTGTAACCTGTTGCCACAAGAAAAGGGCAACCAGTGAAAAACAAACACCATTGTAAATACAACCCATATTTATGTTTATTTATTTTCCCTTTTGTACTTTAACTATTTGCACATCGTTACAACACTGTATATAGACATAATATGAGATTTGAAATGTCTTTATTCTTTTGGAACTTCTGTGAGTTTAATGTTTACTGTTAATTTTTATTGTTTATTTCACTTTTGTATATTATCTACTTCACTTGCATTGGCAATGTTAACATATGTTTTCCATGCCAATAAAGCCCCTTGAATTGAATTGAGAAAGAGAGGGAGAGAGAGAGACATGCAGCGAGAGGGAGAAAAAGAGAGACAGAAAGAGAGGGAGAAGGAGAGAGACAGAAAGAGAGGGAGAAGGAGAGACATGCAGCGAGAGGGAGAAAAAGAGAGACAGAAAGAGAGGGATAAGGAGAGACATGCAGCGGGAGGGAGAAAAAGAGAGACAGAAAGAGAGGGAGAAGGAGAGACATGCAGCGGGAGGGAGAAAAAGAGAGACAGAAAGAGAGGGAGAAGGAGAGACATGCAGCGGGAGGGAGAAAAAGAGAGACAGAAAGAAAGGGAGAAGGAGAGACATGCAGCGAGAGGGAGAAAAAGAGAGACAGAAAGAGAGGGAGAAGGAGAGACATGCAGCGGGAGGGAGAAAAAGAGAGACAGAAAGAGAGGGAGAAGGAGAGACATGCAGCGGGAGGGAGAAAAAGAGAGACAGAAAGAGAGGGAGAAGGAGAGACATGCAGCTGGAGGGAGAAAAAGAGAGACAGAAAGAGAGGGAGAAGGAGAGACATGCAGCGGGAGGGAGAAAAAGAGAGACAGAAAGAGAGGGAGAAGGAGAGACATGCAGCGGGAGGGAGAAAAAGAGAGACAGAAAGAGAGGGAGAAGGAGAGACATGCAGCGGGAGGGAGAAAAAGAGAGACAGAAAGAGAGGGAGAAGGAGAGACATGCAGCGGGAGGGAGAAAAAGAGAGACAGAAAGAGAGGGAGAAGGAGACATGCAGCGGGAGGGAGAAAAAGAGAGACAGAAAGAGAGGGAGAAGGAGAGACATGCAGCGGGAGGGAGAAAAAGAGAGACAGAAAGAGAGGGAGAAGGAGAGACATGCAGCGGGAGGGAGAAAAAGAGAGACAGAAAGAGAGGGAGAAGGAGAGACATGCAGCGGGAGGGAGAAAAAGAGGGAGAAGGAGAGAAGGCCATAGTGCTGAAGCTCATCAGACAGAATGCTAGAATCCAAGAGAGTAGAACGAGAGAGAGAGAGACTTTTCCTTAATAAGGAGAAATTGGAGTCAAGTGAGCATCAGCTGGCTGAGTAGAGTACGAGGCTGCTATGTTTGATCAATATGGTCATGAGGCTTCAGCTATGCAGAGGCCCAACTGAACACGTGACAAGAGGGAAAGCCCAGCATGCATACCTACCCTCCATCTAACCATTCGGCCCCTCTATTCCCTTCTTTCCTCCCTCTTTTCGCTCAGTGTGCATTCCTCCATCCCTCCATTCATCCAACCCTCCATTCCATCATCCCTGCATTCCAACATTCCTCTATTCCTACATCCCTCCATTCCTCCGTCCCTCCATTCCTCCATCGCTCCTCTCGTTCTTTTCATCTGCCTCTCCATTTATCCCTCCTCTACTCTATCACTCCATTCCCCTGTCCTCTCCTCCCTCTCTCCGTCCATTACGGGGTAACGTGTTCTCTAAAGGAGGTATACAGTAGATAACTGCCATGATAACACATTTGTCCCTATATGACTTTTTAATGGGATTCAGGGAGGGTAAGCTGATCCTAGATCAGTGGTGGAGTGATTATCTAATGGTTCAGGTAAGGATTTGGAGAGGGTAAGCTGATCAGTGCCTAGAACAAAGTGCCTAGAGGAAACGTCTCCCTGAGAGAGAGAATGCAAGCCGCATGAGTGTGGCATCGGAGCCATTGTGGGCTGCTGCCTCCAGTTGCCCCGGGCCTAATGGGAAGGAATGACAGGAATCTGCAACTGATAATGCCACGCTTAGAGATGGCCATACAAAGATAATTCCCATAGGCTATGCTTCCCCTCTCCCCTTAGCCCACCCTCTCCTCTCTATGTCTGTTCTCTCTCTCCCTCTCCCTCCTCCTCTTCCTTCCCCTCTTCCTCTTTCCTCACCCCATCCTCTATCCTCACCCCATCCTCTCCCCTTGTTTCCTCTTCTCCCTTTCCCTCCTCACCCTTCTCCTCTTCCTTCCCCTCTCCTCTCCTCACCCCATACTCTAACCCTTGTTTCCTCTCCTCCCTCGCCCTTCACCCCACCCTTCCCCTCTCTCTCCCCTCTCCTCACCCCATCCTCTCCCCTTGTTTCCTCTCCTCCCTCTCCCTCCTCACTCTTCTCCTCTTCCTTCTCCTCTCTCCCCTCTCCTCACCCCTTCCTCTCCCCTTGTTTCCTCTCCTCCCTCTCCCTCCTCACTCTTCTCCTTCTCCTCTCCCTCCCCTCTCCTCACCCCATCCTCTCCCCTTGTTTCTTCTCCTACCTCACCCTTCCCCTCTCTCTCCCCTCTCCTCACCCCTTCCTCTCCCATTGTTTCCTCTCCTCCCTCTCCCTCCTCACTTTTCTCCTTCTCCTCTTCCTCCTCTCTCCTCACCCCATCCTCTCCCCTTGTTTCTTCTCCTACCTCACCCTTCCCCTCTCTCTCCCCTCTCCTCACCCCTTCCTCTCCCATTGTTTCCTCTCCTCCCTCTCCCTCCTCACTTTTCTCCTTCTCCTCTTCCTCCTCTCTCCTCACCCCGTCCTCTCCCCTTGTTTCTTCTCCTACCTCTCCCTTCGTACTCCCCTTCCTCATCTCATCTCTCTTACTAGCTGCAGTAAATGTTACCTTATGATTCCTTACCCAATAATGACCATCTCTCTCTTTATCTGTGTCTCCCTCTCTCTCTAACCAGAATGGACCCAATGACCTAATGATGATCATGATGAAGATTCTGAAGATTCTTCCAAGCAGCAAAGTCATCCACGTGGATCCTCTATATCTGTGACCCAGTCCCTCGATCTCCCCATCCCTCTCCTCCATTCATTCACTCTGTATTTGCGTGTTGGTCAGTTGCTCAGTAGGCAGTGTAGATCCTGTATAATGATCAGCAGCTACATCTGGCTACTGGGTCTCTGAAGACACGCCTCCTACTTCCTGCCTAGTGGTTAATTGCACATTTCATTCCTCTCTGATTGGCTAGTATGTTATCATATGGGGGGGGTTACATCCTATGAATCTCTCTGTGCCTGTCAGGACTTTAGTTCAGCTTCTTTTCTTTCTCTCTTCTCTTTTTAATCTCTTCTTTTTCTCTCCTCTCCTGTCAAATCTTTTCTCCCGCTGTAGCGTCCTTGGCGGTGAGCCATTCAAAGGGTTCTTGGTATTCTTTAATGAATTGTGCTGTTTTCTAAAAGATGTTGACTGGCGGCCCATAGAAAAGAGATTGACGAGAGCAGAGAAAAACATGTCAGACACAATAGAACAAAGCCTTTAAGAGAAGAGAACATTGTTTAGGATGTGATGCCTGCAGTTCCCCTAGAAATCACTCAATAGAGAACAGATGAAATGCCACATTCTATGATAACTCTGTGTGTATGCATGGGTGCGTGGGTGTGTGTGTGTGAGACAGCTGATGAGACATCTTTGCTTGGTCCTGGACCTAGCATACAATGTAGATTTCTGTGTGGTTTAAGCTACAGCTACATTGTCTGCTGGGTTTTAGGCTGGCAACAAAAACAGCATTCAACAGCTGAAAGGATTCAATAACTCAATGACTCAACTATTCAACGAGGTAAGTTCACATTCATTCTGCAACTACGTGTCAAATGTTTCACCTTGAAAATACAATAATTGAAAAAGATGTAATAAACATATTTAAACACAAGTATATAGTTGTGTGACTGATATTTTATATGAAAGTTGAAAGAGTTTTATTGTTTATTCCCAATGTTTGGCTTGACAGCAAGATCACAAACAGATCTGGGACCAAATGATTTATCTAGAAAGGATTTGTATTTAGAATAAATACCTGTATAAATCACTCCAAGCCACACATATACTGCTAAAATGTATAGCTACAGTTGTTTAAATATTGTCCCTGCCAGAGAGAGAGAGAGACATCAACACACATTAGAGCTCAATCTGAGTTGTCAGACTGGAGGCATCATGGTTCTTATTGAAGGCTAGATCTCTCTACCCTAGGGTACACACACACCATCTATACCCTAGGGTACACACACACCATCTATACCCTAGGGTACACACAGACCATCTATACCCTTGGGTACACACACACCATCTCTACCCTAGGGTACACACACACCATCTCTACCCTAGGGTACACACACACCACCTCTACCCTAGGGTACACACACACCATCTCTACCCTAGGGTATACACACCACCTCTACCCTAGGGTACACACACACCATCTCTACCCTAGGGTACACACACACCGCCTCTACCCTAGAGTACACACACACACCCTCTACCCTAGGGTACACACACACCGCCTCTACCCTAGGGTACACACACACCACCTCTACCCTAGGGTACACACACACCACCTCTACCCTAGGGTACACACACACCATCTCTACCCTAGGGTACACACACACCATCTCTAACCTAGGGTACACACACACCATCTCTACCCTAGGGTACACACACACCATCTCTACCCTAGGGTACACACACACCATCTCTACCCTAGGGTACACACACACCACCTCTACCCTAGGGTACACACACACCATCTCTACCCTAGGGTACACACACACCATCTCTACCCTAGGGTACACACACACCACCTCTACCCTAGGGTACACACACCATCTCTACCCTAGGGTACACACACACCACCTCTACCCTAGGATACACACACATCATCTCTACCCTAGGGTACACACACATCATCTCTACCCTAGGGTACACACACACCATCTCTACCCTAGGGTACACACACCATCTACCTAGGGTACACACACCATCTCTACCCTAGGGTACACACACACAATCTCTACCCTAGGGTACACACACACAATCTCTACCCTAGGGTACACACACACCACCTCTACCCTAGGGTACACACACACAATCTCTACCCTAGGGTACACACACACAATCTCTACCCTAGGGTACACACACACAATCTCTACCCTAGGGTACACACACACCACCTTACACATACAGTGTTTTCGGAAAGTATTCAGACCCATTGACTTTTTCCACATTTTGTTAGGTTACAGCCTTATTCTAAAATTGATTAAATTGTTACACACAATACCCCATAATGACAAAGCAAAAACAGGATGTTAGACATTTTTTATAATTTATAAAAAATTAAAACTGAAATATCACATTTACGTAAGTATTCAGACCCTTTACTCAGTACTTTGTTGAAGCAACTTTGGCAGTGATTACAGCCTCAAGTCTTCTTGGGTATGACGCTACAAGCTTGGCACACCTGTATTTGGGGAGTTTCTCTCATTCTTCTCTGCAGATCCTCTCAACCTCTGTCATGTTGGATGGGGAACGTTGCTGCACAGCTATTTTCAGGTCTCTCAGGAGATGTTCGATCGGGTTCAAGTCCGTGCTCTGGCTGGGCCACTCAAGGACATTCAGAGACTTGTCCCGAAGCCACTCCTGCATTGTCTTGGCTGTGTGCTTAGGCTCGTTGTCCTGTTAGAAGGTGAACCTTCGCCCCAGTCAGAGGTCCTGAGCACTCGGGAGCAGGTTTTCATCAAGGATCTCTCTGTACTTTGCTCCGTTCTCACATTTTCCTCGATCCTGACTAGTCTCCCAGTCCCTGCCGCTGAAAAACATCCCCACAGCATGATGCTGCCACCACCATGCTTCACCGTTGGGATGGTGCCAGGTTTCCTCCAGAAGTGATGCTTGGCATACAGGCCAAAGAGTTCAATCTTGGATTCATCAGAGCATCTTGTTTCTCATGGTCTGAGAGTCTTTAGGTGCCTTTTGGCAAACTCAAGGCGGGCTGTCATGTGCCTTTTACTGAGCAGTGGCTTCCATCTGGACACTACCATAAAGAACTGATTGGCGGAGTGCTGCAGAGATGGTTGTCCTTCTGGAAGGTTCTCCCATCTCCACAGAGGAACCCTATAGCTCTGTCAGAGTGACCATCAGGTTCTTGGTCACCTCCTTGACCAAGGCCCTTCTCCCCCGATTGCTCAGTTTGGCCAGGCATCCAGCTCTAGGAAGAGTCTTGGTGGTTCCAAACTTCTACCATTTAAGAATGATGGAGGCCACTGTGTAACTTGGGGACCTTCCAAACTTCTACCATTTAAGAATGATGGAGGCCACTGTGTAACTTGGGGGCCACTGTGTAACTTGATACAGTGTCTTGAAGGCACTGTATATTGTCAAACAGTTACACACACACACACACACACACACACACACACACACACACACACACACATCTTTATTCTCATCATCCATCTGTGTGCCAGGGGATTGTCAACACACACAGACAAACACACAGACAAACACACACACACACACACACACACACACCTTTATTCTCATCATCCGTCTGTGTGCCAGGGGATTGTCAACACACACACACAGACACACACACACACACACACACACACACACACACACACACACACACACACACACATCCTTATTCTCATCATCCGTCTGTGTGCTAGGGGATTGTCAGTACACACACACACACAGACGCGCGCACACACACACGCACACACATACACTTGTGCATGGACACAAACTCAGAGTTTTTTTTGTATGATTCCAGAAGCGTCTTACCCAGCTTCTATCCAAACACAGTTGTGCATGGACATCCATACACACACACACGCACAGACACACACAGATTTATATCTAAGGGAGCAGAAGGACCCAACCACCAGACTTCACACAGCATCCCAAAGAGATGAATCAGAATACTGCACACACACACACACACACACACACACACACACACACACACACACACACGCGCCGGACTGATCTCTCCTCACTCCTCTCTGCTTCTGCAGGCTTTGATCTTTCTGATTTCACATTTATCAGAGCCTCTCTCTTTCTCCACACACACACACACACACACACACACACACACACACACACACACACACACACACACACACACACACACACACTAAACTGACGTGGTATGTATGTGTGATGGAAAGAAGGTTAGAAAGACAGAGAGAGAGAAAGGGATGGAGTATATACAGTTGAAGTCAGAAGTTTACATACACCTTAGCCAAATACATTTAAACTCAGTTGTTCACAATTCCTGACATTTGCGACCAAGCTTTAACTTCCTGACTGATGTCTTGCGATGTTGCTTCAATATATCCACATAATTTTCCGTCCTCATGATGCCATCTTTTTGTGAAATGCACCAGTCCCTCCTGCAGCAAAGCACCCCCACAACATGATGCTGCCACCCCTGTGCTTCACAGTTGAGATGGTGTTCTTCGGCTTGCAAGCTTCCCCCTTTTTCCTCCAAACATAACGATGGTCATTATGGCCAAATAGTTCTATTTTTGTTTCATCAGTTGCAAATTGTAATCTGGCTTTTTTATGGCAGTTTTGGAGCAGTGGCTTCTTCCTTGCTGAGAGGCCTTTCAGGTTATGTCGATATAGGACTCGTTTAACTGTGGATATAGATACTTTTGTACCTGCTTCCTCCAGCATCTTCACAAGGTCCTTTGCTGTTGTTCATCTCTAGGAGACAAAACGCGTCTCCTTCCTGAGCGGTATGACGGCTGCATGGTCCCATGGTGTTTATACTTGCGCACTATTGTTTGTACAGATGAACGTGGTACCTTCAGGCATTTGGAAATTGCTCCCAAGGATGAACCAGACTACAATTCTGAGGTCTTTCTGAGGTCTTGGCTGATTTCTTTTGATTTTCTCATGCTGTCATGAAAAGAGGGACTGAGTTTGAAGGCAGGCCTTGAAATACATCCACAGGTACACCTCCAATTGACTCAAATTATGTCAATTAGCCTATCAGAAGCTTCTAAATCCATGACATCCTTTTCTGGAATTTTCCAAGCTGTTTAAAGGTACAGTCAACTTCGTGTATGTAAACTTCCGACCCACTGGAATTGTGATACAGTGAATTTTAAGTGAAATAATCTGTCTGTAAACAATTGTTGGAAAAATAACTTGTGTCATGCACAAAGTAGATGTTCTAACCAACTTGCCAAAACTATAGTTTGTTTACAAGAAATTTGTGAAGTGGTTGAAAAACGAGTTTTAATGACTCCAACCTAAGTGCATGTAAACTTCCGACTTCAACTGTATATCTTGTGATAGATTACATAAAATCCTTGAAAGATACCAAAATGCTGGTATTTTACTGATAAACTTAGAATGTAATATACAGTGTCTTGCAAAAGTATTCACCCCCCTTGGCGTTTTTCCTATTTTGTTGCATTACAACCTGTAATTTAAGTGGATATTCATTTGGATTTCATGTAATGGACATAAACAAAATAGTCCAAATTGGTGAAGTGAAATGAAAAAAATTACTTGTTTCAAAATATTCTAAAAAATAAAAAACGGAAAAGTGGTGCATGCATATGTATTCACTCCCTTTGCTATGAAGCCCCTAAATAAGATCTGGTGCAACCAATTACCTTCAGAAGTCACATAATTAGTTAAATTGCACACAGGTGGACTTTATTTAAGTTGCACATGGTCTGTCACATGAACACCTGTTCTGAAAGGCCCCAGAGTCTGCAACACCCCTAAGCAAGGGGCACCACCAAGCAAGCGGCACTATGAAGACCAAGGAGCTCTCCAAACAGGTCAGGGACAACGTTGTGGAGAAGTACAGATCAGGGTTGGGTTATAAAAAAATATCTGAAACTTTGAACAGGAGCGCCATTAAATCCATTATTAAAAAATGGAAAGAATATGGCACCACAACAAACCTGCCAAGAGAGTGCCACCCACCAAAACACACGGACCAGGCAAGGAGGGCATTAATCAGAGAGGCAACAAAGAGACCAAAGATAACCCTGATGGAGATGCAAAGCTCCACAGAGGAGATTGGAGTATCTGTCCATAGGACCACTTTAAGCCGTACACTCTACAGATCTGGGCTTTACGGAAGAGTGGACAGAAAAAAATAAGCGAACATGTTTGGTGTTAACCAAAAAGTATGTGGGAGACTCCTCAAACATATGGAAGAAGGTACTCTGGTCAGATGAGACTAAAATTGAGCTTTTTGGCCATCAAGGCGCTAACCCAACACCTCTCATCACCCCGAGAACAACAACCCCACAGTGAAGCATGGTGGTGGCAGCATCATGCTGTGGAGATGTTTTTCATCGGCAGGGACTGGGAAACTGGTCAGATTTGAAGGAATGATGGATGGCACTAAATCCAGGGAAATTCTTGAGGGAAACTTGTTTCAGTCTTCCAGAGATTTGAGACTGGGACAGAGGTTCACCTTCCAGCAGGACAACGACCCTAAGCATACTGCTAAAGCAACACTCGAGTGGTTTAAGGGGAAACATTTAAATGTCTTGGATTGCCTTAGTCAAAGTCCAGACCTCAATCCAATTGAGAATCTGTGGTATGACTTAAAGATTGCTTTACACTAGCGGAACCCATCCAAAATGAAGGAGCTGGAGCAGTTTTGACTTGAAGAATGGGCAAAAATCCCAGTGGCTAGATGTGCCAAGCTTATAGGGACATACTCCAAGCTGTAATTGCTGCAAAAGGTGGCTCTACAAAGTATTGACTTTGGGGGGGTGAATAGTTATGTACGCTCAAGTTTCGTTTTTTTTTGTCTTACTTCTTCTTTGTTTCACAATTTTGCATCTTCAAAGTGGTAGGCATGTTTTGTACATCAAATGATACAAACCCCCCAGAAATCAATTTTAATTTGAGGTTGTAAGGCAGCAAAATAGGAAAAATGCCAAGGGGGTGAATACTTTCGCAAGCCACTGTACCCTCCCTTTGCAACCATAAATATTACCATTTTGACACTGTAACACTTACCTCAACCAATCAAAGTTTGTGAATGGACAAACTGTAAGAATCCCAATTATGGGACTTCCTAGTACATTATGAGTGCTCTGTAATGTTCTGTAATTGTTAGTAGTAATCCATAATGGGAGGGGTGTGTGGTGCTAAATCGTTCCTTTGATAAGTGGAACGGGGCGGCAGGTAACCTGGCAGTTAAGAGTGTTGGGCCAGTAACTGAAAGGTTGCTGGTTGGTGAAGAATATGTCGATGTGCCCTTAAGCAAGGCACTTAATCCTAATTGCTCCTGTAAGTCGCTCTGGATAAGAGCGTCTGCTCAATTAGTAAAATGTCAAATGTATAAGTTGATTGACACTAGCCAGGCAAGGACTGGAGGACGGTCAGGTTGTCATCAATATGCAAAGCAGCCGGACCTCCGAGTGATGAGAGAGAAAGAGAGAATCAGAGAGAGAGAAACAGAGAGAGAGAGAAACAGGGAGAGAGGGAGAGGCAGAGAGAGGGTTTATAAGTTCACAGAGAGAGAAACAGAGAGAGGGTTTATAGGTTCAGAGAGAGAGAAACAGGGAGAGGGTTTATAGGTTCAGAGAGAGAGAAACAGAGAGAGGGTTTATAGGTTCACAGAGAGAGAAACAGAGAGAGGGTTTATAGGTTCAGAGAGAGAGAAACAGAGAGAGGGTTTATAGGTTCACAGAGAGAGAAACAGGGAGAGGGTTTATAGGTTCAGAGAGAGAGAAACAGGGAGAGGGTTTATAGGTTCACAGAGAGAGAAACAGAGAGAGGGTTTATAGGTTCACAGAGAGAGAAACAGAGAGAGGGTTTATAGGTTCAGAGAGAGAAACAGAGAGAGGGTTTATAGGTTCAGAGAGAGAGAAACAGGGAGAGGGTTTATAGGTTCACAGAGAGAGAAACAGAGAGAGGGTTTAAAGGTTCAGAGAGAGAGAAACAGAGAGAGGGTTTATAGGTTCACAGAGAGAGAAACAGAGAGAGGGTTTATAGGTTCACAGAGAGAGAAACAGAGAGAGGGTTTATAGGTTCACAGAGAGAGAAACAGGGAGAGGGTTTATAGGTTCAGAGAGAGAGAAACAGAGAGGGGGTTTATAGGTTCAGAGAGAGAGAAACAGGGAGAGGGTTTATAGGTTCACAGAGAGAGAAACAGAGAGAGGGTTTATAGGTTCAGAGAGAGAAACAGAGAGAGGGTTTATAGGTTCAGAGAGAGAGAAACAGAGAGAGGGTTTATAGGTTCACAGAGAGAGAAACAGAGAGAGGGTTTATAGGTTCACAGAGAGAGAAACAGAGAGAGGGTTTATAGGTTCAGAGAGAGAGAAACAGAGAGAGGGTTTATAGGTTCACAGAGAGAGAAACAGAGAGAGGGTTTATAGGTTCAGAGAGAGAGAAACAGGGAGAGGGTTTATAGGTTCACAGAGAGATAAACAGGGAGAGGGTTTATAGGTTCACAGAGAGAGAAACAGAGAGAGGGTTTATAGGTTCACAGAGAGAGAAACAGAGAGAGGGTTTATAGGTTCACAGAGAGAGAAACAGAGAGAGGGTTTATAGGTTCACAGAGAGAGAAACAGAGAGAGGGTTTATAGGTTCACAGAGAGAGAAACAGGGAGAGGGTTTATAGGTTCACAGAGAGAGAAACAGAGAGAGGGTTTATAGGTTCACAGAGAGAGAAACAGAGAGAGGGTTTATAGGTTCACAGAGAGAGAAACAGAGAGAGGGTTTATAGGTTCAGAGAGAGAGAAACAGAGAGAGGGTTTATAGGTTCAGAGAGAGAGAAACAGAGAGAGGGTTTATAGGTTCAGAGAGAGAGAAACAGAGAGAGGGTTTATAGGTTCACAGAGAGAGAAACAGAGAGAGGGTTTATAGGTTCAGAGAGAGAGAAACAGAGAGAGGGTTTATAGGTTCAGAGAGAGAGAAACAGAGAGAGGGTTTATAGGTTCACAGAGAGAGAAACAGAGAGAGGGTTTATAGGTTCAGAGAGAGAGAAACAGGGAGAGGGTTTATAGGTTCACAGAGAGAGAAACAGAGAGAGGGTTTATAGGTTCACAGAGAGAGAAACAGAGAGAGGGTTTATAGGTTCAGAGAGAGAGAAACAGGGAGAGGGTTTATAGGTTCACAGAGAGAGAAACAGAGAGAGGGTTTATAGGTTCAGAGAGAGAGAAACAGAGAGAGGGTTTATAGGTTCACAGAGAGAGAAACAGAGAGAGGGTTTATAGGTTCACAGAGAGAGAAACAGAGAGAGGGTTTATAGGTTCACAGAGAGAGAAACAGAGAGAGGGTTTATAGGTTCACAGAGAGAGAAACAGAGAGAGGGTTTATAGGTTCACAGAGAGAGAAACAGAGAGAGGGTTTATAGGTTCACAGAGAGAGAAACAGGGAGAGGGTTTATAGGTTCACAGAGAGAGAAACAGGGAGAGGGTTTATAGGTTCACAGAGAGAGAAACAGGGAGAGGGTTTATAGGTTCACAGAGAGAGAAACAGGGAGAGGGTTTATAGGTTCAGAGAGAGAGAAACAGAGAGAGGGTTTATAGGTTCACAGAGAGAGAAACAGGGAGAGGGTTTATAGGTTCAGAGAGAGAGAAACAGAGAGAGGGTTTATAGGTTCACAGAGAGAGAAACAGAGAGAGGGTTTATAGGTTCACAGAGAGAGAAACAGAGAGAGGGTTTATAGGTTCACAGAGAGAGAAACAGAGAGAGGGTTTATAGGTTCAGAGAGAGAGAAACAGAGAGAGGGTTTATAGGTTCACAGAGAGAGAAACAGGGAGAGGGTTTATAGGTTCAGAGAGAGAGAAACAGAGAGAGGGTTTATAGGTTCAGAGAGAGAGAAACAGAGAGAGGGTTTAAAGGTTCAGAGAGAGAGAAACAGGGAGAGGGTTTATAGGTTCACAGAGAGAGAAACAGAGAGAGGGTTTATAGGTTCACAGAGAGAGAAACAGAGAGAGGGTTTATAGGTTCAGAGAGAGAGAAACAGAGAGAGGGTTTATAGGTTCACAGAGAGAGAAACAGAGAGAGGGTTTATAGGTTCACAGAGAGAGAAACAGAGAGAGGGTTTGTAGGTTCACAGAGAGAGAAACAGAGAGAGGGTTTATAGGTTCACAGAGAGAGAAACAGAGAGAGGGTTTATAGGTTCACAGAGAGAGAAACAGAGAGAGGGTTTATAGGTTCAGAGAGAGAGAAACAGAGAGAGGGTTTATAGGTTCACAGAGAGAGAAACAGAGAGAGGGTTTGTAGGTTCACAGAGAGAGAAACAGAGAGAGGGTTTATAGGTTCACAGAGAGAGAAACAGAGAGAGGGTTTATAGGTTCACAGAGAGAGAAACAGAGAGAGGGTTTGTAGGTTCACAGAGAGAGAAACAGAGAGAGGGTTTATAGGTTCACAGAGAGAGAAACAGAGGGTTTATAGGTTCACAGAGAGAGAAACAGAGAGAGGGTTTGTAGGTTCACAGAGAGAGAAACAGGGAGAGGGTTTATAGGTTCACAGAGAGAGAAACAGAGAGAGGGTTTATAGGTTCAGAGAGAGAGAAACAGAGAGAGGGTTTATAGGTTCAGAGAGAGAGAAACAGAGAGAGGGTTTATAGGTTCAGAGAGAGAGAAACAGAGGGTTTATAGGTTCACAGAGAGAGAAACAGAGAGAGGGTTTGTAGGTTCAGAGAGAGAGAAACAGAGAGAGGGTTTGTAGGTTCACAGAGAGAGAAACAGAGAGAGGGTTTGTAGGTTCAGAGAGAGAGAAACAGAGAGAGGGTTTGTAGGTTCACAGAGAGAGAAACAGAGAGAGGGTTTAAAGGTTCAGAGAGAGAGAAACAGGGAGAGGGTTTATAGGTTCACAGAGAGAGAAACAGAGAGAGGGTTTATAGGTTCACAGAGAGAGAAACAGAGAGAGGGTTTATAGGTTCAGAGAGAGAGAAACAGAGAGTTAGTTTATAGGTTCAGAGAGAGAGAAACAGAGAGAGGGTTTATAGGTTCAGAGAGAGAGAAACAGAGAGAGGGTTTATAGGTTCAGAGAGAGAGAAACAGAGAGAGGGTTTATAGGTTCACAGAGAGAGAAACAGAGAGAGGGTTTATAGGTTCAGAGAGAGAGAAACAGAGAGAGGGTTTATAGGTTCAGAGAGAGAGAAACAGAGAGAGGGTTTATAGGTTCACAGAGAGAGAAACAGAGAGAGGGTTTATAGGTTCACAGAGAGAGAAACAGAGAGAGGGTTTATAGGTTCACAGAGAGAGAAACAGAGAGAGGGTTTATAGGTTCACAGAGAGAGAAACAGAGAGAGGGTTTATAGGTTCAGAGAGAGAGAAACAGAGAGAGGGTTTAAAGGTTCAGAGAGAGAGAAACAGGGAGAGGGTTTATAGGTTCACAGAGAGAGAAACAGAGAGAGGGTTTATAGGTTCACAGAGAGAGAAACAGAGAGAGGGTTTATAGGTTCAGAGAGAGAGAAACAGAGAGAGGGTTTATAGGTTCACAGAGAGAGAAACAGAGAGAGGGTTTAAAGGTTCAGAGAGAGAGAAACAGGGAGAGGGTTTATAGGTTCAGAGAGAGAGAAACAGAGAGAGGGTTTATAGGTTCACAGAGAGAGAAACAGAGAGAGGGTTTATAGGTTCAGAGAGAGAGAAACAGAGAGAGGGTTTATAGGTTCACAGAGAGAGAAACAGAGAGAGGTTTATAGTTCACAGAGAGAGAAACAGAGAGAGGGTTTATAGGTTCACAGAGAGAGAAACAGAGAGAGGGTTTATAGGTTCACAGAGAGAGAAACAGAGAGAGGGTTTATAGGTTCACAGAGAGAGAAACAGAGAGAGGGTTTATAGGTTCACAGAGAGAGAAACAGAGAGAGGGTTTATAGGTTCACAGAGAGAGAAACAGAGAGAGGGTTTATAGGTTCAGAGAGAGAGAAACAGAGAGAGGGTTTGTAGGTTCACAGAGAGAGAAACAGAGAGAGGGTTTATAGGTTCACAGAGAGAGAAACAGAGAGAGGGTTTATAGGTTCACAGAGAGAGAAACAGAGAGAGGGTTTATAGGTTCACAGAGAGAGAAACAGAGAGAGGGTTTATAGGTTCACAGAGAGAGAAACAGAGAGAGGGTTTATAGGTTCACAGAGAGAGAAACAGAGAGAGGGTTTATAGGTTCAGAGAGAGAGAAACAGAGAGAGGGTTTATAGGTTCAGAGAGAGAGAAACAGAGAGAGGGTTTATAGGTTCAGAGAGAGAGAAACAGAGAGAGGGTTTATAGGTTCACAGAGAGAGAAACAGAGAGAGGGTTTATAGGTTCACAGAGAGAGAAACAGAGAGAGGGTTTATAGGTTCACAGAGAGAGAAACAGAGAGAGGGTTTATAGGTTCACAGAGAGAGAAACAGAGAGAGGGTTTATAGGTTCACAGAGAGAGAAACAGAGAGAGGGTTTATAGGTTCACAGAGAGAGAAACAGAGAGAGGGTTTATAGGTTCACAGAGAGAGAAACAGAGAGAGGGTTTATAGGTTCACAGAGAGAGAAACAGAGAGAGGGTTTATAGGTTCAGAGAGAGAGAAACAGAGAGAGGGTTTATAGGTTCACAGAGAGAGAAACAGAGAGAGGGTTTATAGGTTCACAGAGAGAGAAACAGAGAGAGGGTTTATAGGTTCACAGAGAGAGAAACAGAGAGAGGGTTTATAGGTTCACAGAGAGAGAAACAGAGAGAGGGTTTGTAGGTTCAGAGAGAGAGAAACAGAGAGAGGGTTTATAGGTTCACAGAGAGAGAAACAGAGAGAGGGTTTATAGGTTCACAGAGAGAGAAACAGAGAGAGGGTTTATAGGTTCACAGAGAGAGAAACAGAGAGAGGGTTTATAGGTTCACAGAGAGAGAAACAGAGAGAGGGTTTATAGGTTCACAGAGAGAGAGAAACAGAGAGAGGGTTTATAGGTTCAAGAGAGAGAAACAGAGAGAGGGTTTATAGGTTCACAGAGAGAGAAACAGAGAGAGGGTTTATAGGTTCACAGAGAGAGAAACAGAGAGAGGGTTTATAGGTTCACAGAGAGAGAAACAGAGAGAGGGTTTATAGGTTCAAGAGAGAGAAACAGAGAGAGGGTTTATAGGTTCAGAGAGAGAACAGAGAGAGGTTTATAGGTTCAGAGAGAGAGAACAGAGAGAGGTTTATAGGTTCACAGAGAGAGAAACAGAGAGAGGGTTTATAGGTTCACAGAGAGAGAAACAGAGAGAGGGTTTATAGGTTCACAGAGAGAGAAACAGAGAGAGGGTTTATAGGTTCACAGAGAGAGAAACAGAGAGAGGGTTATAGGTTCACAGAGAGAGAAACAGAGAGAGGGTTTATAGGTTCACAGAGAGAGAAACAGAGAGAGGGTTTATAGGTTCACAGAGAGAGAAACAGAGAGAGGGTTTATAGGTTCAGAGAGAGAAACAGAGAGAGGGTTTATAGGTTCAGAGAGAGAGAAACAGAGAGAGGGTTTATAGGTTCACAGAGAGAGAAACAGAGAGAGGGTTTATAGGTTCACAGAGAGAGAAACAGAGAGAGAGGGTTTATAGGTTCACAGAGAGAGAAACAGAGAGAGGGTTTATAGGTTCACAGAGAGAGAAACAGAGAGAGGGTTTATAGGTTCAGAACAGTAAGTACAGTAAGTAAGCCTTGCCAGAACGGCACAAACAACATGCTGGAGTTCAAAGGTCAAGGCATGAATGGCCCATCACCGACGTCATCATCAGAGCTGTGATGTGAGAGGATTTTGTCGCCATGGCCACCTTCACGTCACTCCTACTATAAGTAAACATTACCCCTCAGTCTCTCCCTCTCCACCCCTCTCTCTCTATCTCAGAATAATTTATCTCCAGATGTGAATGTGTGAGTGTTCTCTAGAGAGGTTTTCCACAGGAATACTGCAGCTGATAGGAGAAAAAGATTTGCATAATGTTATAATAGGTAATGTCAGGAGGTCATAAAAAGACGTAGAGATGTCATAAATACAGATTTATCACCACCAGACCTGAGACACCAAATCCAGGGAGGGTGATGAAGCTTTAAAAGCAACAGTCTGTAAGATGTCCAGTCATTTTAGTTGATGGAATATTCATTGCTACAATATGACATATTTATAAAACACTGTACAGGCTAAATATTTGATTAGTAATCTGAGTGATGGGGCTGGGGAAATGTAACCACTCTCTGAAACACAAACTACAGATTGAGGCTTTAATGTCCTTGGACAGTGGAACTTTGGACATGTAGATATCCCCAACAGTCCTCTGTATCAACTCTGCTGTGCTCCCATATCAACAGTCCTCTGTATCAACTCTGCTGTGCTCCCATATCAACAGTCCTCTGTATCAACTCTGCTGAGCTCCCATATCAACGTCCTCTGTATCACTCTGCAGTGCTCCCATACACGTCTCTGTATCAACTCTGCTGTGCTCCCATATCAACAGTCCTCTGTATCAACTCTGCTGAGCTCCCATATAACAGTCTCGTATCAACTCTGCTGTGCTCCCATATCAACAGTCCTCTGTATCAACTCTGGTGAGCTCCCATATCAACAGTCCTCTGTATCAACTCTGCTGAGCTCCCATATCAACAGTCCTCTGTATCAACTCTGCTGAGCTCCCATATCAACAGTCCTCTGTATCAACTCTGCTGTGCTCCCATATCAACAGTCCTCTGTATCAACTCTGCTGTGCTCCCATATCAACAGTCCTCTGTATCAACTCTGCTGTGCTCCCATATCAACAGTCCTCTGTATCAACTCTGCTGAGCTCCCATATCAACAGTCCTCTGTATCAACTCTGCTGAGCTTCCATATCAACAGTCCTCTGTATCAACTCTGCTGTGCTCCCATATCAACAGTCCTCTGTATCAACTCTGCTGAGCTCATATCAACAGTCCTCTGTATCAACTCTGCTGTGCTCCCATATCAACAGTCCTCTGTATCAACTCTGCTGAGCTCCCATATCAACAGTCCTCTGTATCAACTCTGCTGAGCTCCCATATCAACAGTCCTCTGTATCAACTCTGCTGAGCTCCCATATCAACAATCCTCTGTATCAACTCTGCTGAGCTCCATACAACAGTCCTCTGTATCAATTGTGGCTCCCATATCAACAGTCCTCTGTATCAACTCTGCTGTGCTCCCATATCAACAGTCCTCTGTATCAACTCTGCTGAGCTCCCATATCAACAGTCCTCTGTATCAACTCTGCTGAGCTCCATTCAACAGTCTCTGTATCAACTCTGCTGTGCTCCCATATCAACAGTCCTCGTATCAACTCTGGTAGTCCCATATCAACAGTCCTCTGCATCAACTCTGCTTTGCTCCCATATCAACAGTCCTCTGTATCAACTCTGCTGTGCTCCCATATCAACAGTCCTCTGTATCAACTCTGCTCTGCTCCCATATCAACAGTCCTCTGTATCAACTCTGCTGAGCTCCCATATCAACAGTCCTCTGTATCAACTCTGCTGTGCTCCCATATCAACAGTCCTCTGTATCAACTCTGCTGAGCTCCCATATCAACAGTCCTCTGTATCAACTCTGCTGTGCTCCCATACAACAGTCCTCTGTATCAACTCTGCTGTGCCCCATATCAACAGTCCTCTGTATCAACTCTGTGAGCTCCCATATCAACAGTCCTTGTATAACTCTGCTGTGCTCCCATATAAACAGTCCTCTGTATCAACTCTGCTGAGCTCCCATATCAACAGTCCTCTGTATCAACTCTGCTGAGCTCCATATCAACAGTCCTCTGTATCAACTCTGCTGTGCTCCCATATCAACAGTCCTCTGTATCAACCTGCTGTGGCTCCCATATCAACAGTCCTCTGTATCAACTCTGCTGTGCTCCCATATCAAACAGTCCTCTGTATCAACTCTGCTGTGCTCCCATATCAACAGTCCTCTGTATCAACTCTGCTGTGCTCCCATATCAACAGTCCTCTGTATCAACTCTGCTGTGCTCCCATATCAACAGTCCGTGTATCAACTCTGCTGTGCTCCCATATCAACAGTCCTCTGTATCAACTTGCTGAGCTCCCATATCAACAGTCTCTGTATCAACTTGCTGAGCTCCCCTATCAACAGTCCTCTGTATCAACTCGCTGAGCTCCATATCAACAGTCCTCTGTATCAACTCGCTGAGCTCCATATCAACAATCCTCTGTATCAACTTGCTGAGCTCCCATATCAACATCCTGCATCAACTCTGCTTTGCCCATATCAACAGTCCTCTGTATCAACTCTGCTGTGCTCCCATATCAACAGTCCTCTGTATCAACTCTGCTTGCTCCCATTCCAACAGTCCTCTGTATCAACTCTGCTGAGCTCCCATATCAACAGTCCTCTGTATCAACTCTGCTGTGCTCCCATATCAACAGTCCTCTGTATCAACTCTGCTGAGCTCCCATATCAACAGTCCTCTGTATCAACTCTGCTGTGCTCCCATATCAACAGTCCTCTGTATCAACTCTGCTGTGCTCCCATATCAACAGTCTCTGTATCAACTCTGCTGAGCTCCCATATCAACAGTCCTCTGTATCAACTCTGCTGTGCTCCCATATCAACAGTCCTCTGTATCAACTCTGCTGAGCTCCCATATCAACAGTCCTCTGTATCAACTCTGCTGAGCTCCCATATCAACAGTCCTCTGTATCAACTCTGCTGTGCTCCCATATCAACAGTCCTCGTATCAACTCTGCTGTGCTCCCATATCAACAGTCCTCTGTATCAAACTCTGCTGTGCTCCCATATCAACAGTCCTCTGTATCAACTCTGCTGTGCTCCCATATCAACAGTCCTCTGTATCAACTCTGCTGTGCTCCCATATCAACAGTCCTCTGTATCAACTCTGCTGTGCTCCCATATCAACAGTCCTCTGTATCAACTCTGCTGTGCTCCCATATCAACAGTCCTCTGTATCAACTCTGCTGTGCTCCCATATCAACAGTCCTCTGTATCAACTCTGCTGTGCTCCCATATCAACAGTCCTCTGTATCAACTCTGCTGTGCCCCATATCAAACGTCCTCTGTATCAACTCTGCTGAGCTCCCATATCAACAGTCCTCTGTATCAACTCTGCTGTGCTTCCATATCAACAGTCCTCTGTATCAACTCTGCTGTGTTCCCATATCAACAGTCCTCTGTATCAACACTGCTGTTCTCCCATATCAACGTGTGGTCCTGTTCCACAACAGTCCTCTGTATCAACACTGCTGTGCTCCCATATCAACAGGTCAGGGTTCCATAGCCGCAGGCAGAACAGTTGAAACTGGAGCAGCAGCACGGCCAGGTGGACTGGGGACAGCAAGGAGACATCATGCCAGGTAGTCCTGGGGCATAATCCTAGGGCTCAGGTCCTCCGAGAGAGAGAGAAAGAAAGAGATAATTAGAGAGAGCATACTTAAATTCACACAGGACACCGGATAAGACAGGAGAAGTACTCCAGATATAACAAACTGACCCTAGCCCCCCGACACATAAACTACTGCAGCATAAATACTGGAGGCTGAGACAGGAGGGGTCAGGAGACACTGGGGCCCCATCCGATGATACCCCGGACAGGGCCAAACAGGAAGGATATAACCCCACCCACTTTGCCAAAGCACAGCCCCACACCACTAGAGGGATACCTTCAACCACCAACTTACCATCCTGAGACAAGGCCGAGTATAGCCAACAAAGATCTCCGCCACGGCACAACCCAAGGGGGGGCGCCAACCCAGACAGGAAGATCACGTCAGTGACTCAACCCACTCAAGTAATGCACCCCTCTTAGGGGCGGCATGAAAGAGCACCAGTAAGCCAGTGATTCAGCCCCTGTAATAGGGTTAGAGGCAGAGAATCCCAGTGGGGAGAGGGGAACCGGCCAGGCAGAGACAGCAAGGGCGGTTCGTTGCTCCAGAGCCTTCGTTCACCTTCACACTCCTGGGCCAGACTACACTCAATCATAGGACCTACTGAAGAGATGAGTCTTCAGTAAAGACTTAAAAGTTGAGACCGAGTCTGCGTCTCTCACATGGGTAGGCAGACCATTCCATAAAATGGAGATCTATAGGAGAAAGCCCTGCCTCCAGCTGTTTGCTAAGAAATTCTAGGGACAATTAGGAGGCCTGCGTCTTGTGACTGTAGCGTACGTGTATCGGAAAGATAGGTAGGAGCAAGCCCATGTAATGCTTTGTAGGTTAGCAGTAAAACCTTGAAATCAG